>NC_138339.1:36117387-36369887 GCF_046562875.1 Panthera onca
TGTTTTTTTAAAAAATCAGAAAATTGCCACATTTTATCTTAAAAAAACAATATTTTCTTGATATAAAATAGTAGTGAACATCATAATCAGTTTCCAAATAATTTATAATTTTTGAAAAGCTTTCTTCATCAAAGAAATAGATATTGTGAATAACAGGAAATGTCACAAATGTCCAGATCAGCTAAAAGTAAATCTGTTTAAATAGAAAATGAAAAGAAAGGTAAAAAATAATCTGTCATTTTTTAGATTGTGATATGCTTCGGAGAACTAATTGCTTATCTATTGAATATCCTGTCCAAACATATTAAAATGGAAATGAAATTATCATGCTTGGAAATTGCCTGTGTCACACATTCAGCCATTCAGATTTCAGGCATAATGTTCTCAGCAATTCTCTTGCTAAATCCACTGTCCTCACATTCTTTATACATATTCCATTTCTAGCCTTTTACCCTGAATGGCTGGCTGAAAATTGTGTTTAGCCTTGACTATTGGCAGGCACCCAGCTAATCTGCAGAACCATAAAATAAAGTAGAAGGGGAGGAGACCGTACATATAGCATGCCAGCTTTAACTTCATACCTTGTCATTGAGCCTCTTTCCCTGGCTCTTAAATGATAATTTTAAATGATTTAATTTTATATTTCCACAGCCTGAGACAATTTCTGGGGGTGGTGTTAGGATCCTTGTGATCAGCTTCTCCTTTAATTTTAGGAAACGTTAAGCAGTCAAAAATTTGGAATATATAAAATTATTGTACGTTACTCCCAATCTAACTAACAGTGGTATAGAGAGCATTGTTATGTTTTGAAAAGTATCTTCTCCTTTAATTCACATTTAAAAATTTCAGAACTGGGGCGCCTGGGTGGCTCAGTCGGTTGGGCGTCCGACTTCGGCTCAGGTCATGATCTCGCGGTCTATGAGTTCAAGCCCCGCATCAGGCTCTGGGCTGACAGCTCAGAGCCTGGAGCCCGTTTCGGAATCTGTGTCTCCCTCTCTCTCTGACCCTCCCCTGCTCATGCTCTGTCTCTCTCTGTCTCAAAAATAAATAAATGTTAAAAAAAAAAAAATTAAAAATTTCAGAACTAAAAATGCAACTGATTGTTTATGGAATTAAAGTCAGGCTTCTACATGTGGCCTAGAAATGCCTAAAATCTTCATTCCAGTACCAGAACTAGCCAACATGGAATGTAAATAAAACCATGGGTGTAGCACTAGTAGCTAGATATTTAAAATGTATTCTAATTTATAAGATTGGAAATTTCTCTGTATCTCATTGACTTATGACTCCTTTGATCTGAAATATAACTACAACTTAGAGATTTGGAGAATAGCAGATAAAGATGTATCGCTAGTAGGTACCTAGTTCAGTACAATTTTTTATGACATCTCAGACTCAAGATTTTATATCTCCCTGAAATTGAGTTCAAAGCACATGGCATGCATTTTAGTGACATACAGCTCTATCTTCCACTGAGAAAGTTTTAGAGTTTAAAGCCTGAACAGCTAGGAATATAGGAACACAATTGATTAGATATGTCTATGAACAATAAAAATTGATATTTAAAAATAATTTAATAACATCCTGATTGATTTTTATTTCCAATATCTAATTTACATTTTTACTTGCAAACCCCAGAGATCTGAAGACTTGCTGTAGAGAAATCTGACAACAGGTAATAGCTTCAGCTTTACTACTTTTGAGATCTGTGTTAATACCAGGGAAAAGCACTTGCTTCTTGCCATGAAATAATGCTGCTACTTAAACTTGTATTTACTTGAAGAATTGAGAAGGCAGTAAGGAAATTAAAGAAACCAACAAAAAATTTTAAGTCTAGAGAATATTTTGCATTTCAAACCAATCAGTGCTAATAAGCTTCCTTCAGGCAAACTGGTTCCAATTTTCATGGAATTTTTGCTAGTACTATCCCTCTTCCCGCACCCCAGGCCACTTTGGAGTGGTGTACTTAATTGGTCTTATTCTGCTTGCGCAATTACTTCACAATGGTATTATTTGGTGACTCCAGATTTTCTTAGAACTATTTTTGCAGGCTTCATGGATTTCAAGCCTTTGTAATCCTTTAATAGGATGACAATTTTATACGTCTTAAAGTTGTTGAGTAATACCAGATTTCAAAATTTCCCAGGCATGCACAATAGTTTATTTTTTTAATAAAGAATACATTTATGCAGCAGCCAAATATAAGATATTGAAAATAACCATTTCCGAAGTACATCAGAGAAAGTTAAAAGATCACAGAACCTCTTATGATGTTAATATTTAACATTTGAGTTAAATTCTAGTTGAGGAAGCTGGATAAAGAGTACTTTAGATTCTTCAAATGAACTAGTGTGACTGAAAGTACAAATTTTCTTCAGTTCAATCAGCGCAAGTTCCTTAGAGTGCACTGGTGTCAGGGCCAAAGAAAACACTGTGTCACTAAAAGAGGAACTCTTGGCAGTCATTTTGAATATTTGAACAAAGTTATGGCCCTATTCTTTAGAAATAACCAAAGAAATGTTTTAAAAGGATTGTTGTTTCTTTTTAAGTGAAAGTAAAACATGTTATTTAGTAAAAGTAAATCGGTAGGTTCCTTACTGATGGATTCATAACCATTTCGCCTTAAAGGAGTGCCTACACGTAGTGGTCAATAAAGTTAGCAGCATCCTCATCATCTTCATTATCCATCATCATTGTGAATGCATAAGGACAGGGGCCAGGATAGACTTGGGTACATTTGGGGAAATGAAAGAAATCCTTCATGACTGCATCATATAAATATGAGAAGGGATGGCTTGAAATGAAACTGGAGATAAGGAGAGGTTCTATGTCATGCAAAGTCTTGGAAGTGGACGCTTGACAGCCTTCAAACGTTCTCAAATCTTGGTATTTTAGTGCACGTTGAGTTTTATTTCTCCAAGATATAATTTCAAAGCTATAATGTCTAACGTCCCTTGCAGTTAAAGTGCAGACATGTCACGTATGTTCAGCCAGTCCAATGTACAACTTTGATAAGCGAGCCACCTGAAAAAACTGGATGGGTGCTAGGCACTCATTTTACTCACGTGAGTGGTTGAAACGGCACTCATTGGGGGTGCCATTTTGGGGGTAGTGGAACATTCTTGGTTAAATTATGTGGATTTGAGGGAAATTTATAAAATGAAATCAGAAAGAATTCATGATTAACTGAATGTTGAAGATGAAATGAGGAAAAAATTAACCCCTACCCATTTTTAAAGCTGTCTGTATTCTGTTTTTATTAAACTTTATATTATGTCTACAGAATTTCCTTTATGCATTTATGGCATATCAGTATCAATCTCTTAGAAATAAATGTTTTGCTTTTCTATCTTAACTACATTCAAGATATAGTCATTGGATTATCTTTCATAAAGCCATATATAACACAGTCCTTTATCATTTATTATTAGAAAAAATATCACCTATCTTTATGCTTTTTCCTAATGGTTATTTTACTTAACCTTTAAATAAAAGGGAGGGGCAGAGAGAAGGAGAGAGAGAGAATTCCAAGCAGTGAGCACAGAGCCTGATGTGGGGCTTGAACCCATGAACTGTGAAATCATGATCTGAGCTGAAATCAAGAGTCAGATGCTTAACGGACTGAGCCACCCCGGTGCCCCTAAGCTTTTATTTAAATAAAAGATTTAAGTGATCCACCACACTTAATTTCTGGTTTTAATAGCAATGAACTTCAAAACCAAATTTTGTACTAAATTGCAACAATGTTTAGTCTTGCTTGGACAGATTTTCCCCTAAGTTATGTTATACTTGTCTTTTATTTTTACTTTAATGGTCATACTTTAGGCATTTTTTTTTTTTTTTTTGTAATTGAGGATGGCATGGAGGATGTGATGGAATTAAGTATAAAATACACCAAACTATAAATTAAGCTTTTGGGTACTTTTTTTCCTATCTCCAAAATTCTTCTTTTGAATAAGAGATTCACATCTTATTACTCACGTCCTTGCAAAGGGCACTGCCTCACAATTATTTTGAACTCAACGTACTGTTAGAGGAAGGTAACTCAACCTGAAATGATGTTAACCAGTACTTCTTGGGGATGCTTAAATAGTTCATCCAAGGATCTATAATAAAGAAATCAAGGAAATATAATTTTACTCTGTAGATTTTGACCTCACAATTGGAAGTGTTGAAGGAAGTGAGTTGGGAAACTAAACCTTTTAAACTGTATTCAAGATAACTTATAATGGATAGATTTGTACATCTCCAGATGGACCCTATTTTCTAAGAACACAGAAAAATAAAGAATTGAATTCAGGTACGTGCCTCAGCTCATCACCTGACCCAGTGTGGTTTGAGCAGACTACCTACAGAAGGCATAAGATTAGGGGGGCATTTATATAATTAAGAAAAACTATGCTTTAACAAGATATTTACATTCAAAAATTTAAGAGAGATAGAAAAAACTTGGACAATAAATAAGATAGACTATTTAAAATGAAACCCTGTGTTGGATATGATTAATTGGGACCCAATATTTACTTTTTACCCCTCTCTTGGGGCTCTTCTTGTGTTATATGGCCCAGAAACCTAACTATTCCATTTCCTTGCCATCAACATTCTAGATATAAATAGTTTTCTGCCTATTAAATGCCTCGTGTGAGATGTAGAAGATAGAAATGAGACAAACTTCATCTTCCTTCTATTGCTGGCTGATTCCTGCTGTAACCAGTGGGGTGGAGAAACCATTGCTTTGTTTTTGTATTCTGTAGCAGAATTTCATGTCTAGTCACCAGCTTTGGGGTCAAGAAGTTGTTACTGTGTGGTGCTACACAGCTTTTCAATCCTGGTTTCTTGATTCCTAGTGTGCTACAGAGAAGTGTGTCTTTAAATCTAAAACTTCCTTTGGCATTCTTCAGGTTCCTAAGCCTTCTTGGAGTGTGACAGAAGTGGTAGCTACTCTGGTGATCTCTTCCGTGGCCTTCTGTGGTATAGGCTTAATGGGACTCCCTTTGCTCCAGTCCTGCAAACAATTCTACAATTACCAATTTTTTTGTATGAAAGCTCTTTCTGCTTCAGATACCTAGAGGGTTTCTACTTACACAATAGAATATAAACTGATCCATACTCTCTGCAAAAATATCATAAAAATAAACACCAATTAACATGGAGAAAAGAGAGGATTAGCCCTTATAAGAGACCCCAGAGAGCTTCCTTATCCCTCCCAGCATGTTAGGACACAGTGAGAAGATGGCTGTCTTGTGAATCAGAAAGTGGGCCTTCACCAGACAAAAATATGCTAGATTTTCAATCTTGGACTTCCCAAACTCCAGATCTGTGAAAAAGCAAATGTTTGTTGTTTGAGCTGCCCTGTCTATTTTTGTTATAGTAGCATGAAAGGATTAAGACAAGTAGTTAATTTGAATTTGTCTTAGACTATCTTTCAAATGAATCAGGCAGAAGTTTCAATAGAATGAATTAATGGTAGTAGAATGTATTTTTACCCTGGGAATATATTATTGTGTCTAAAGTTTATTTCCCCCAGTATAAATGTCTAGCATATTTCAGCTGTGAAATGTCTAGAAAAGTATTAGTAGTTTTATTATTGTTGAAAATGATTAAAGAAGATGATTTAGGTGACATAAATTCTATTTAACACTCCATGAAATGGCAGTCTCCGTTCCCAAGGGCTCAGAGAACTGCAAAATGGGCCAGAAAGCAGAAAGCATTAATAGGATAAGGAATACGGAGCAAGAAAGAAAAAAAACATGAATAAGAAACAAGGGAATGAGAGTTGACTTGGCTTTTGGGATCATTTGGATCAGATATACTACATTTCCAGTCAAGCAGAGTGTTTGCAGGGACACGAAGGTTATCTAAATTTTGGTTTGCTGATGGTACCTCAGGCAGGAGAAACTCCATGTTGTGCCTAGAAATTGTATATCAGCATCATTATAATATTCTTTCTTTCTACAAATAGTTTTCCACAGCAGTTTGATACCTTCAGTTTCAGATACAAAAATTAGGATTGATCTTTTTAACTCACACATGTCTGTCCTTTCATACAGAGTTAATTGTTAAAATTTATTGACACAATTTACTTTTAATTAAGTTCTCCCATTTTTTGTTATCATTACCACTTTCTAGTTTCAGATGGTTATTATCACCTGCCTATACATTATGGCAGTATACATCTCTTTTGCCTATCCTTCTTCTCCATCCATTGTATGCACTTTTGCTGGAACCATTTTTCTTAAGCTTAATCTCAGAATTTCTGTGGAAAAGTATCCAGTGACTGCTGAATTGCTTACCAATTCATTTCAAACTTCATGGCCTGGCATGCAAAATCTTTCTTAGTGTCAGGCCTCCCATATCAGTGCAATAGAAATGAAAAGTTTTCTGATCATGACTTAATACATTCTTGGGGCGCCTGGGTGGCTCAGTCGGTTAAGCGTCCGACTTCGGCTCAGGTCATGATCTCACGGTCCATGAGTTCGAGCCCCGCGTCAGGCTCTATGCTGACAGCTCAGAGCCTGGAGCCTGCTTCAGATTCTGTGTCCCCCTCTCTCTCTGACCCTCCCCTGTTCATGCTCTGTCTCTCTCTGTCTCAAAAAAAATAAATAAAACATTAAAAAAAAACACTGTTTCACACATATTAATGTCTCTTAAACAAAAAAGATTAAATGGAAACACTGCTTTACAAACGTGGTCTTAAAGCAAAGTGTATTGAATCTGAATGGATAGCCTAGTGTACAATGTTACACAACCAGACTGTGTTTTCAAAGTAAAATAAAAAATTTATGTCAGCAAATCATGATGTGCATCTTTCTTAGTCATGAAACAGGAGAGAGGGATTTTTTTTGAGGGGGGGAATAAAATTGATTAGTAAGACCCTGTATTTGCTTCCTATGCTGGTAAGACAAATTATTACAAACAGTATCTTAAAACAATGCAAATTTATTATTTTATAGTTCTAGAGGTCAGAACTTTGAAATGGGTCTAATTGGGCTAAAATCAAGGTGCCTCTAGGGCTGCATTCCTTCTGGAGGCTCTAAGGGAGGATTTGTTTCCTTCCCTTTTCTAGCTTCTGAAGGCTGTCTCCATTCCTTGACTTGTGGTTCCTTTCCACTTTGAAAGTCCACAATGACTGGCCAACTCTTTATCACATCATATCAGTCTGACACTGACTCTTCTGCCTCCTTTGTCCATATTTAATGACCCTTGTGATTAACTGGGTCATCACCTGGATGATCCGTCAGGAAAATATTCCTATCTTAAGTCCAGCTGGTCAGTAACCTTGAATTTATCTGCTGCCTTAATTCCCTTTTTCAATGCAATAAAACATACTCATAGGTCCCAGAGATTAGGACATGAACATCTTTGGAAGGCCATTATTCTACCCACCGTGGGCCCATTCAAAATAGAACTGAAAACAGTGGTGTTCAGAGCTTTGTTCAGGGCTTATGAAAAACTATCCAAATCCAAATCAGCTTGGCTACTCTCAACCACTTCCCGAATCCTTATCTCTCCTCCCAATCCTTAAAAAATTGAATCCATTTGAGGAATTCTGAGTTTTCCACCCAAGGAAAGATGTTTTTATTTTCTTTCCTCTTCTTTTTTTTTCAAGTCAAATGGGGGGATGACTCTAAAAGAATCAATAGAAAGATTGGATACACAAAAGGAGGTGGGACTGGCAACTCATTTGGAAGATGGACCTCTTTTTTTTTTTTTTTTTTTTTTTTAAGATGGACCTCTTTTTATGCAGAAAGCTTGATGTTTTGCCCTCTGGGCAGGCCTAGCAGGGGAGAGAATAAAATTAGAGGGAGATAGTGGGGTAGAGAGATAAATAATAGTCCAACACTGGAACATCCACAATGTATTGAGGATGGAGGTCAAATCGGCACTGCAGAAATTCAGAAGTTGTACCACCCGACTGTTGTCACCCCTAACATGTGTGTCCCATGAAAGATTCTCTGTCATTGTTGCCTCTCAAAGGCACAACCAGTTCAGATTAGTCAGAGAAGCTACAGAAAGCAGAAGAGAACTATAATAGCCCGGCTTAAAAAGTTTTTCCCCTTTTCTCTAAACATGTATCTTGGTCTTCACAATCGTGGAGCACATGGACCCAGAAGGGGTAAGGATGGAGGTTAGGGGAGAGCTGACCATGCCTTCTTCTCCTTTCAGAACCATGACAGAAATACTGAGGAGAGTAGAGGATCTGAGCAATCAATTAGATATGAGCTTGATATTTTATTTGTTTTCTTTATTTTTATATCACCCTGTGCTCATCACAAGTACCTTCCTTAATACCCATCACCCATATAACCCATCCCCCTACCCACCTCTCCTCCAGCAACCCTCAGTTTGTTCTCTATAGTTTAGAGTCTGTTTTGTGGTTTGCCTCTGTCTTCTTTTCCCCTCTATGTTCATCTGTTTCGTTTCTTAAATTCCACACGAGTGAAAACATATGGTACTTATCGTTCTCTGATTGACTTATTTCACTCAGAATAATATTCTCTAGCTCCATCCATGTCATTGCAAATGGCAAACATATATATGTACCACATCGTCTTTATCCAATCACCAGTTAATGGACACTTGGACTCTTTCCATAATTTGGCTATTGATAATGCTGCTATAAACCTCAGGGTGCATGTTTCTCTTCCAATCAGTATTTTTTTATCCTTTGGGTAAATACCTAGTAGTGCAATGCTGGATCATTGGGTAGTTCTATTTTTAACTTTTTGAGGAAAATTCATGCTATTTTCCAGAGTGACTGTACCAGTTTGCCTTCCCACCAACAGTGTAAAAGGGTTCCCCTTTCTCCACATCCTCACCAACATCTATTGTTTCCTATGCTGTTAATTTAAGCCATTCTGACAGGTGTGAGGTGGTATCTCATCATGATTTTGACCTGCATTGCCCTGATGATGATTGATGCTGAGCATCTTTTCATTTGTCTGTTGGTCATCTGGATGTCCTCTTTGGAAAAATGTCTATTCCTTTCTTCTGCCCATTTATTAACTGGATTAGTTGTTTTTTGGGTGTTGAGTTTGATAAATTCTTTATATATTTTGGATACCAGCTCTTTATCATATATGTCATTTGCAAATATCTTCTCCCATTCTATAGGTTGCCTTTTAGTTTTGTTGATTGTTTCCTTTGCTGCGCAGAAGCTTTCTATCTTGATGAAGTCCCAATAATTCATCTTTGCTTTTGTTTTCCTTGCCTCCGGAGACATGTCAAGTAAGAATTTGCTATGGCCAAGGTCAAAGAAGTTACTGCCTGTATTCTCCTCCAGTATTTTGATGGTTTCTTGTCTCACATTTAGACTCTTCTCCATTTTGAATTTGTTTTTTTGTATAATGTAAGAACGTGGTCCAGTTTCATTCTTTTGAATGTTGCTGTTCAGTTTTACTGACACCATTTGTTGAAGAGACCATCTTTTTTTCCATTGGATATTTTTTCCTGCTTTGTTGAAGCTTAGTTGACCACATAGTTGTGGGTCCATTTCTGGGTTTTTTATTCTGTTCTATTGGTCTATGTGTCTGTTTTTGTGCCAGTACGATAGTGTCTCAATCACTATAACTTTGTGATATAACTTGAAGACTGGAAATGTGATTCCTCCCTCTTTGCTTTTCTTTTTCAAGATTGCTTTGGCTATTCAGGGTCTTTTGTGGTTCCATGTAAAATTTAGTATTGTTTGTTCTAGCTCTGTAAAAAAATGCTGGTGGTACGTTGATAGGGATTGCATTAAATACGTAGACTGCTTTGGGTAGTAAAGACATGCTAACAATATTTATTCTTCCAATCCATGAGCATAGAATGTCCATTTCTTTGTGTCATCTTCGATTTCCTTCATTGTTCTATAATTAGTACAGATCTTTTACGTCTTTAGTTAGGTTTATTCCTAGATATCTTATGGTTTTGGTGTAATTGTAAATGGGATTGATTCTTTGATTTCTCTTTCTGCTGCTTCATTATTGGTATATAGAAATGCAGCCAATATGTGTACATTGATTTTATATCCTGCAACTTTGCTGAATTCATGTATCAGTTCTAGCAATTTTTTGTTGGAGTCTTTTGGGTTTTCTACATAGAATATTATGTCATCTGCAAGTAGTGAAAGTTTGACTTCTTCCTTGCTGATTTGAATGCCTTTTATTTCTTTTTGTTTGATTACTGAGGCTAGGACTTGCAGTACTATGTTAAATAACAATGGTGAGAATGGTCGTCCCTGTCTTGTTCTTGACGTTAGAGGAAAACATCTCAGTTTTTGCCCATTAAGGATGATATTAACTGTGGGTCTTTCATATATGGCCTTTATGGTATTGAGGTATGTACCCTCTATCCCTATTTTGTTGAAGTTTTTATCAAAAATGGATGCTGCACTTTGTCAAATGCTTTTTCTGCATCTATTTAGAGGATTATATGGTTCTTATCCTTTCTTTTATTAATGTGGGATATATTGTTGATTTGTGAATGTTGAACCACCCTTGCACCCAGGAATAAATCCAACTTGATCATGGTGAATGATTCTTTTAATATACTGTTAGATTTGATTTGCTAGTATTTTGTTCAGGAATTTTGCATCAACATTCATTAGGAATATTGGCCTAAAATTCTCTATTTTAATGGGATCTTTGTCAGGTTTTGGAGTTTTGGAAATTATCCTTCCATTTTTATTTTTTGGAACAATTTGAGAAGAATAGGTATTAACTCTTTCATAAATATTTGATAGAATTCCCTTGTGAAGCCATTTGGCCCTGGATTTTTGTTTGTTGGGAGATTCGATTACCTATTCTTTTTTTTTTTTTTTTTTTTGCTGATCACCAGTCTGTGTCAAGTTTTCTATTTCTTCCTGTTTCAGTTTTGGTAGTTTATTCATTTCTTGGAATTTATCCAATTCTTCCAGCTTGTCCAGTCTGTTGTCATGTAATTTTTCATAATATTCTCTACAATTGTTTGTATTTCTGTGATGTTGGTTGTTACCTCACCTCTCTCATTGTGATTTTATTTATTTGGGTCCTTTCTCTTTTCTTTTTGATAAATCTGGCTAGGGGTTATCAATTTTATTAATTTTTTCAAAGAACTGGTACCTGGTTTCATTGATCTGTTCTACTGTTTTTGTTTTTGTTATTGATGTTGTTTGTTTCTATATCATTTATTTCTGTTCTAATTTTGATTATTCCCCTTCTTCTGCTGGCTTTAGGCTTCATTTGTTGTTCTTTTTCCAGCTCCTTTGGGTGCAAGGTTAGATTGTGTATTTGAGATTTTTGTTCCATCTTGAAGTAGGGCTATACTGCTATATTCTTTACTTTCTATGACTGCTTTTGCTGCCTCCCAAAGGTTTTGGACCATCATGTTTTCATTTTCATTTGTTTCCATGTATTTTTAAATTTCTTTCTTAATTTCCTGGGTGACAATTCATTCCTTAGTAGCATGTTCCTTAAGCTCCATGTATTTGTGGTCTTTCCAATTTTTTTTTTTTTTTTGTGATTGACCTCAAGTTTCATAGCATTGTGTTCAGAAAATATGCATGATATGATCTCAATCTTTTTGTACTACTTGAGGCCTGATTTGTGAACCCAGGATGTGATCTATTCTGGGGAAAGTCCCATGAACACTCAAAAAGGGTGTGTATTCTGCTGCTTTAGGACGAAATGTTCTAAATATATCTGTTAAGCCCATCTGGTCCAGTGTGCCATTCAAAGCCATTGTTTCCTTGTTGATTTTCTGTCTAGATGGTCTGTCCATTGATGTCAGTGTGGTCTTAAAGTCCCCTACTATTATTGTATTATTATCAATGATTTCCTTTATATTTGTTATTAATTGGTTTGTATATTTGGGTTCTTTCAAGTTGGGGGCAAAAATATTGACAATTGTTAGATTTTGCTGGTGGATAGACCACTTAATTATGATATAACGCCCTTCTTCATTTCTTGTTATAATCTTTGTTTTAAAATCTAGTTTGTCTAATATAAATATGGCTACTCTGGCTTTCTTTTGACATCCATTAGCATGATAGGTGGTTCTCCATCCCATTACTTTCAATCTGCAGGTGTCTTTAGGTCTAAGAGTCTCTTGTAGGCAGCACAAAGATGGGTTTTGTTTTCTTATACATTCTGATACCCAATTTCTTTTGATTGGAGCATTTGGTCCAATTACATTTACAGGATTATTGAAAATATGAATTAGTGCAACTGTGCTTTCTGTAGTGTTGATGTTTCTGATGTTCCCTGGTCCTTTATAGTCTTTGTTGCTTTTGGTCTTTTTTGTTTTGTTTTGTTTTTTCTCCACTTAAAGAGTCCCCCTTAAAATTTCTTTTAGGGCTGGTTTAGTGGTCACAAACTCCTTTAGTTTTTGTTTGTATGGGAAACTCTTTATCTCTCCTATTTTGAATGACAGTCTTGCTGGATAAAGAATTCTTGGCTGCATATTTTTCCAATTTAGCATCCTGCCACTCCCTTCTGCCCCGCCAAGTTTCTGTGGACAGATATGGTGTGAACCTAATCTGTCTTCCCTTGTAGGTTAAGGACTTTTTTCCTTTGCTGTTTTCCTAATTCTTTCCTTGCCTGTGTATTTTGTGAATTTGACAATGAAATGCCTTTGTGATGTTGGTTTTTGTTGAATCCAACAGAGTTCTCTGTGCTTCTTGGATTTTGATGTCTGTGTCCTTCCCCAGATTAGGAAAGGCTGTGAGTGTTTGTGCTATGCTACTTATTGATGTTAGTTTATGGTTAGGGGCAGGGGAGGGAAATGGCACCTGCAGACTCTTTTGTCTCCACAATGGCAGTGCCCCCTCTCCTGGTTGTGCTCCAAGAAGGGGGAATTGTCTCTCCCAGTGTGACCCAGGGAACCCTCAGATCAGCCACCTGCCCTCCCCCACAAGAGCAGTGTGGGCCCACCAGGCTCAATACAGGTCATGCCTCCCACCTCTTAAGCTCCAGTCTTTGAGCCCCAATGGTTATAAAAACTCATGAAAATCAGCGCCTCTCATTTTCCCAGTCAATGGCTTGGAGAACTGTTTTTCTTGTACAGTCCTCTCTCTCTGTCTCTCTCTGCCCCCTTCCATAACCAGATCTCCCTCCTCTCGACCACACCCTTGACCTATTTCTCCCCCAAACCATGTCTCTGCACCTCCTACCTTCCACAATGTGTCGTCCTCTCTCTCTCTCTCTAGTTGGGCAGTTTGTTCTGTCAGTCCTCAGATTGATTTCTTGTGTATTCAGAATTATTTGATATTTATCTTGCTGTGTTGGAGGGATGAGGGATGAGGCAAGTCCATGGTCCTACTACTCCACAGTGTTAGCTCCGCCCACAATCTAGTTTAACAATTTAAAGTGGATTCGGGTGGATTGGAATTTAAAACCTAAAACTGGCAGAGAATTATAAAATTAGTCAAAAATTTTTAAAGGACAGTGAAGAAAGATTTAACACTTTCAGCTTGATACTCATTCTTATGCTGGTTACAGATTACAATGACATAATTTTATTTTAGAATTCTCTTTATCAAAGATACATATAAATATTTCCCAGGCATATTATATTACAGGGTGATAAGTACCATGACTTCCTTGATTAAATATGGGAGCTTTTAAAAAAATTAGTTTGAGACTAACTTGAGAAACTTTGTGAGCTTATCTATTAATTACCTTTCCAGATAGGTTATGCTGAAGACATACTATATGCATTTGGAAAGGTAACATTTTGCTTGGTAAAATTCAGTTGGGCCCTCACATTTCTAGCATACTTAACCTTATTACGTAGTTATAATCCCTATTTTATACCCGAGGAAATTGAAGCAGAAAGAGGTTGCTTAACTTGTCCCAGAGTCTCAGAGTTATGAAGTCCTGGATCCAGATTTCAAAGGTGAATTCTGTCTCCAGAGCAGTCACTGTATATGAGTAGACTCAAAGCCTAGTAAAACCCAGTGTTTGTTCATGAGTACTTGCTGAATTGAATTGAATTGACTACTACAGATTATCATGATTATCACCAACTTTGCTAACTAAACTAGCTCTCAGTATTTCACAGAATACAGCAGGATAAATTGTTCCCCAGAAGGAGTATTTAGTGATTCATACTGTTAAATTGCCTAATTTTCCAACTGTCAATTGTTAAATTGCCTAATACATTGTCTCAGTGGTATTTTGTTTTCCTTGAAGAAGTAAACAAACAGTAAAACTCTTTCATCTCAGCCATCAGGGGATAAAACTCTCTGAGCAATGCTTTTGCATGGTTATGGCTGAAATTAAATCATCTTTAAGCATTTAAAAGGCAACAGCTTTATCCATGGCAATTTTATTGTGCTACAAAACCTTAATTGTTAGAATAAGGCCCTTGCTCTGTCAACTTTGATGTTTGTAGTAATCTTGAAGTCAATTGTTTGTGTTAGCAAGAATTAAAGAATGGAGGTTATATTTTAGCAGAAAATCTTGTAATACGATAAAAAATAAGCTCATTAATGGTATTTGTGGTTAAAACCCTGTAAAATCCCTATAGGGAAATGGATTTCAGAGAAAAATTTCTTAGAAGAAAGAGAAATTTCACATATGTACATGTGTACCTAAAATATTTTCTAGGTAGAATGTAGTGTATGCTTAACACCCAAAACTTCAAAAAGTATATGGAGAATTAAAGCCAATTATAATTCTATAAATAATCACCACTATTACAATTTTGACATATAACTTTACAGACATTTGGTGTCATGTTTGCATGTATATTTCTATGTTTCTCTTTATGAAAATATAGACCAATTAGCACTCAATAAGTGTATGGTTCAAAACATTTTTCTACATTCATAAATATATGTCCATGGTAAAACTTTATTGGATACACAGTAATCTAATGGCATCATAACTGTCTAACAGCCTTGAAATTAAAGATATTTTGACCTATGTAAAAAATGTTCCTTAATTCTTCAGCTTTCAAGAATTGAATACCGTGCAAAGTAAACATTTTAACTCATATTGGTTGTAATAAATTGAAAAAAAGAATGCATCTTTAATCTTAAATAGAGTATGCATTTGAGATCCTGGAAGCAAAGAACCAAGACAAATGTATCAATTTACAAATTGTATACACATTTAATCCTACCAAATAAACAAAAATATTATTTCCACTCTCTCCTATAGGATTTGGTCAATGTGCAGAACTGTACATGCTTAGTATAAAAACTTAATTAAGGTCACCTATTGACATTCTGAAACAGAACCCAAATGGATTATCTGCTCATTTAAAACCAACACTGGTAAAAATTCTGGACCCAAATCAGAAGAGATTATGTACAATAGAAACATGTGTTAAGGAAAGAAAGTCTCAGAAGCCAGTAAGAAAGCACTAATATTGGATACTTTCATGGCTGTTACATTTTCAGCATCAGATGGCATATGTTTCGGTTTTTGTAACTGAATTTATAGCCTCTCCTTCTTTGTGTTAGAAGGCAATAGAACTCTTTTAAAAAGCTTAGAAATGTTAATAAAAATCTGCCAAAGATCAGACTGAAATGATCTTGACTCCATTTTAGAATATTTCAAACACAAATAATGTGCACATATTTGACTTTGCTTTCTTCATTATAAGTATAAAGATTTCAGATGCCCTTTTGTTCATATCCCTTGAACACCAAATCACATTGATTGGGCTAAAGACAGTTTATAATTTGAAAGTTGTAGCAAGATCATATTCCTTTGCTGAGTACATTTTCAGAGGTCCGAATTCTGTTTATGATTTTCAAAGGCAGAGCTTTAAAGATAAAATTTATCTAGGGACATGGACATTGTTTTATGCAATATGTTTTAGTTGTTTTTGTTTGATTCTAATATTACTCTTGGGTTTTTGGATGCTTATTAGAAACCCAAAGTACTCATTGATATTTTTTGCAATTTTATGGATTTTGGAATTAAATTTTTTACCCTTATCAAAAAAGGCTTTTGTAAGAGGTAGGTTTTAGGGGAGGAAAAACAATTCTTATCAATCGAAAGGTATCTTTATTCTTGCATAAAACACCCCTGGATTTCTGGTAGACATGAAAAATATTGATATTTCTACTCTAGTCGTTAGGGACATTGTCATGTAAATGAAGGTTACGAGAATGATGAAGAGCAGGAGTAGGGAGAAAAGGAGGATTAGGATGTAGGAAGGGGAGGAGGGGGAGGATGGCAGCTGTGAAGCATCAAAACACATCACCAAAGGAGCTTGTGATTATAATGGTATATTCTTTGGCAGCATATTAACAACAACAGCAACAAAAGTCCCACAAAAATTAAAACAGCTGTTTTTCTTAGGCACTTTGTTTACTATCTTAATTCAAAATCTTTAAGAATAGTATGTGTAAGTACTTTGTAAACTTCAAAATAATTGATAAGGGTACCATAGTCTTATTCTCATCACCATTACTGGTATCATTGTAATTATACTTATTTCAGCAATGAATATTCATATCTCCCTTTGCCATTATGTTTCCATGTTTATGCATGTGAGCTGAATATTATGATGAGTAGCACCTTCCCCAAGGCCAAGATGAGAGTGAGTGATACCAGGATAAAACCAGAATTTAGCTTATAACTCAAATGTCTGGGTTTCGAGTTCATGACTTGTAGCTCCCTCGTCACATGGCTCAGAAATGACTTTGATGTTGCCATTATCCTGTTGGAAACAATCATAGCATAAAAGCCTATCTGAAATTGGAATCATCTTGGCAACTATGGTTCTGATTGCATATGACGCTTGTTTCTCTTGTGTATATGCTTTCGGTGATTATTTCACTCAGTTGAAAGGAAAAGAAAAAACAGGAACAATTTATTTTGCCTTAAAATATCCTTGGTAATCTGCAACATTTCTTGATGACTCATTTTCTATTTTCCAGTCTTCAGCAGGTGAAATTCTGAACACTCCAAAATGAACTTTCCCAGTAAGTAACTATCAGGATAGTAAATTTCACCCAAAGAATTCAGTGAAGTGCATTGTTCCACAGCTAGTACACCTGTGTTCTCACAAAGACTTATAAAGTATAACACATCTGCCGATAGTGTGCATTTACACAAATTATACATAAGTGACACTTTTCTGATGAATTATATTGTGTAGAGTCCTGCACTGTTCAATAGGTAGCTACCAGTCCTATGTGGTTATATAAATTTAATTAAATTTTATGAAATAAAAATTCCATTCCCCAGTCGCAGTCGCCACACTGCAAGTGTTCAATAGCCATTCACAGATATAAATACTTCCACCAACACAGAAAGTGCTAAAGGATAAGGCGGGTATACTCACTGCTAAGCAAGGTATGGTACAAGACTTGACTGGCAGCACTAACAACTTGTGGCAACAACATGTGGGAGGACCTTAAAAAGGCAGAATCTCAGACTACCATGTACCTACTGAGTAAGAATCTACTCTTTTTAAAAATGTTTATTCATTTATTTTTAGAGAGAGAGAGTGCACAGGAATAGGGGAGGGGTAGAGAGAGAGAGGGAGAGAGAGAATACCAGGCAGGCTCCGCACTGAGTGCAGAGCCCCACATGGGGCTCGATCTCACCAACCGTGAGATCATGACCTGAGCAAAAATCAAGAGTTCTATGCTTAACCAACTGAGTCACCCACGTGCCCCAAGAATCTACATTTTAGTCAGACCAACTGGTTACTCAGGCATGTCAAATTTTTATTTTATTTTATTTTATTTTATTTTATTTTATTTTATTTTATTTTATTTTATTTTATTTTATTTTATTTTTAAAAACTTACTTCCAAATTAGTTAGCATATAGTGCAACAATGATTTCAGGAGTAGATTCCTTAGTGCCCTTTACCCATTTAGCTCATCCCCCCCTCCTACAACCCCTCCAGCAACCCTCAGTTTGTTCTCCATATTTATGCGTCTCTTCTGTTTTGTGCCCCTCAGTGTTTTCATATTCTTTTTGTTTCCCTTCCCTTATGTTCATCTGTTTTGTCTCTTAAAGTCCTTATATGGGTGAAGTCATATGATTTTTGTCTTTCTCTGACTGACTAATTTCACAGAATAATACCCTCCAGTTCCATCCACGTAGTTGCAAATGGCAAGATTTCATTCTTTTTGATTGCCAAGTAATACTCCATTGTATACATATACCACATCTTCTTTATCCATTCATCCATTGATGGACATTTGGGTTCTTTCCATACTTTGGGTATTGTTGACAGTGCTACTATAAACATGGGGTTCATGTGTCCCTTTGAAACAGCACACCTGTATCCCGTGGATAAATGCCTAGTAGTGCAATTGGTTGGTCATAGGGTAGTTCTATTTTTAGTTTTTTGAGGAACCTCCACATTGTTTTCCAGGGTGGCTACACCAGCTTGCATTCCCACCAACAATGCACGAGAGATCCTCTTTCTCCACATCCTCACCAACATCTGTTGTTGCCTGAGTTGTTAATGTTAGCCATTCTGACAGGTGTGAGGTGGTATCTCATTGTGGTTTTGATTTGTATTTCCCTGATGATAAGTGATGTTGAGCATTTTTTCATGTATCTGTTCACCATCTGGATGTCTTTTTTGGAGAAGTGTCTATTCATGTCTTTTGCCCATTTCTTCACTGGATTATTTGTTTTTTGGGTGTTGAGTTTAAAAAGTTCTTTATAGATTTTGGATACTAACCCTTTATCTGATATGTCATTTGCAAATATCTTCTCCCATTCTGTCGGTTGCCTTTTAGTTTTGCTGATGGTTTCCTTCGCTGTGCAGAAGATTTTTATTTTGATGAGGACCCAGTAGTTCGTTTTTGCTTTTGTTTCCCTTGCCTCCAGAGACGTGTTGAGTAAGAAGTTGCTGCAGCCAAGATCAAAGAGGTTTTTGCCTGCTTTCTCCTCTAGGATTTTGATGGCTTCCTGTCTTACACTGAGGTCTTTCATCCATTTTGAGTTTATTTTTGTGTATGGTGTAAGAAAGTGGTCCAGGTTCATTCTTCTGCATGTCACTGTCCAGATTTCCCAGAACCACTTGCTGAAGAGACTGTCTTTATTCCATTGGATATTCTTTCCTGCTTTGTCAAAGATTAGTTGGCCATACGTTTGTGGGTCCATTTCTGTGTTCTGTATTGTGTTCCATTGATTTGAGTGTCTGTTCTTGTGTCAGTACCATACTGTCATGATGATTACAGCTTTGTAATATGTCTTGAGGTCTGGGAGTGCAATGCCTCCTGCTTTGGTTTTCTTTTTCAAGACAGCTTTGGCTATTCAGGGTCTTTTCTGGTTCCATACAAATTTTAGGATTATTTGTTCTAGCTCTGTGAAGAATGCTTGTGTTATTTTGATAGGGATTGCTTTGAATATGTAGATTGCTTTGGGTAGTATTGACATTTTAACAATATTTGTTCTTCCTATCCAGGAGCATGGAATCTTTTTCCATTTCTTTGTGTCTTCTTCAATTTCTTTCATAAGCTTTCTATAGTTTTCAGCATATAGATTTTTTACCTCTTTGGTTAGATTTATTCCTATCTATTTTATGGTTTTTGTGCAACTGTAAATGGGATTGATTCCTTGATTTCTCTTTCTGTTGCTTCATTATTGGTGTATAGGAATGCAACCAATTTCTGTGTGTTGATTTTATATCCTGCAACTTTGCTGAATTCATGAATCAGTTTTAGCAGTTTTTTGGTGGAATCTTTTGGGTTTTCCATATAGAGTATCATGTCATCTGTGAAGAGTGAAAGTTTGACCTCCTCCTGGCCGATCTGGATGCCTTTTATTTCTTTGTGTTGTCTGATTGCAGAAGCTAAGATTTTCCAATACTATGTTGAATAACAGTGGCAAGAGTGGACATCCCTATCTTGTTCCTGACCTTAGGGGGAAAGCTGTCAGTTTTTTCCCATTGAGGATGACATTAGCATTGGGTCATTCATATATGGCTTTTATGATCTTGAGGTATGCTCCTTCTATCCCTACTTTCTTGAGGGTTTCTATCAAGAAAGGATGCTATATTTTGTCAAATGCTTTCTCTGCATCTATTGAGAGGATCATATGGTTCTTGTCCTTTCTTTTATTAATGTGATGAATCACGTTCATTGTTTTGTGGATATTGAACCAGCCCTGCGTCCCAGGTATAAATCCCACTTGGTGATGGTGAATAATATTTTTAATGTATTGTTGGATCTGGTTGGCTAATATCTTGTTGAGGATTTTTGCATCTGTGTTCATCGGGGAAATTTGTCTATAGTTTTCCTTTTTATTGGGGTCTCTGATTTTGGAATCAAGGTAATGCTGACTTCATAGAAAAAGTTTGGAAGTTTTCCTTCTGTTTCTATTGTTTGGAACAGCTTCAAGAGAATAGGTGTTAACTCTTCCTAAATGTTTGGTAGAATTCCCCTGGAAAGCCATCTGGCCCTGGACTCTTGCTTTTTGGCAAATTTTTTATTACTAATTCAATTTCCTTACTGGTTATGGGCTTGTTCAAATTTTCTATTTCTTCCTGTTTCAGTTTTGGTAGTGTATATGTTTCTATGAATTTTTCCATTTCATCCAGATTGCCCATTTTATTGGCATATAATTGCACATAATATTCTCTTATTGTTTTTATTTCTGCTGTGTTGGTTGTGATCTCTCCTCTTTTGTTCTTTATTTTATTTATTTGGGTCCTTTCCTTTTTCTTTTTGATCAGACTGGCTAATGGTTTATCATTTTTGTTAATTCTTTCAAAGAACAAGCTTCTGGTTTCATTAATCTGTTCTACTGTTTTTTTGGTTTCGATAGCATTAATTTCTGCTCTAATCTTTATTATTTCCTGTCTTCTGCTGGTTTTGGGTTTTATTTGCTGTTCTTTTTCCAGCTCCTTAAGGCGTAAGGTTAGGTTGTGTATCTGAGATCTATCTTTCTTCTTTAGGAAGGCCTGGATTGCTATATACTTTCCTCTTATGACCACCTTTGGTGTGTCCCAGAGGTTTTGGGTTGTGGTGTTATCATTTTCGTTGTGTTCCATATACTTTTTAATTTCCTCTTTAACTTCTTGGTTAGCCCATTCATTCTTTAGTAGGATGTTCTTCAGTCTCCAAGTATTTGTTACCTTTCCAAATTTTTTCTTGTGGTTGATTTCGATTTCATAGTGTTGTGGTCTGAAAATATGCACAGTATGATCTCAATCTTTTTGTACACACTTAGGGCTGATTTGTGGCCCAGTATATGGTCTATTCTGCTGAATGTTCCATGTGCACTGGAGAAGAATGTATACTCTGATGCTTTAGGATGAAGTGTTCTGAATATATCTGTTAAGTCCATTTGGTCCAGTGTGTCATTCAAAGCCATTGTTTCCTTGTTGATTTTTTTGATTAGATGATCTGTCCATTGCTGTGAGTGGGGTGTTGAAGTCTCCTACTATTATGGTCTTACTATCTATGAGTTTATGTTTGTGATTAACTGATTAATATATTTGGGTGCTCTCATGTTGGGGGCATAAATATTTACCATTGTTAGGTCTTCTTGGTGGATAGACCCCTTGACTATGATATAATGCCCTTCTGCATCTCTTGATACAGTCTTTATTTTAAAGTCTAGATTGTCTGATATAAGTATAGCTACTCTGGCTTTCTTTTGTTGACCATTAGCATGATAGATGGTTCTCCATCCCCTTATTTTCAATCTGAAGGTGCCCTTAAGTCTATAGTGGGTCTCTTGTAAACAGCATATAGATAGATCTTGTTTTCTTATCCATTCTGTTACCCTGTGTCTTTTGATTGGAGCATTGAGTCCATTGACATTTAGAGTAAGTACTGAAAGATATGAATTTATTGCCATTAAGACGCTTGTAGAGTTGGAGTTTCTGGTGGTGTTCTCTGGTCCTTTCCAATCTTTGTTGCTTTTGATATAGATATAGATATAGATATAGATATAGATATAGATAGATAGATAGATAGATATAGATATTTTTTCATCTTTTCTCTCCTCAGAGAGTCCCCCTTAAAATTTCTTGCAGGGTTGGTTTAGTGGTCACAAACTCCTTTAATTTTTGTTTGTCTGGGAAACTTTTTATCTCTCCTTCTATTTTGAATGACAGCCTTTCTGGATAAAGAATTCTTGGCTGCATATTTTTCTGATTCAGCCCACTGTTAAGTCCATTTGGTCCAGTATGTCATTCAAAGCCTTTCTGGCCTGCCAAGTTTCTGTGGATAGATCTGCTGCAAACATGATCTGTCTTCCCTTGTAAGTTAGGGACTTTTTTCCCCTTGCTGCTTTCATGATGTTCTAAGTATTTTGTGAATTTGACTGTTATGCCTTGTTGATGGTCGGTTTTTATTGAATCTAATGGGGGTCCTCTGTGCTTCCTGGATTTTGATGTCTGTGTCTTTCCCCAGGTTAGGAAGGTTTTCTGCTATGATTTGCTCACATAACACTTCTACCCCTATTTCTCTCTCTTCTTCTTCTGGGACCCCTATGATTCTGATGTTATTCCTTTTTAATGAGTCACTGATTTCTCTACTTCTTAAATCGTGCTCTTTTGCCTTAATCTCCTTCTTTTTTTTTTTCTGCTTATTATTCTCTATAAGTTTGTCCTCTATATTGCTGATTCTCTGTTCTGCCTCATCCATCTTTGCCGCCACTGCAACCATCCGTGATTGCAGCTCAATTATAGTCTTTTAAATTTCATTCTGGCTATTTTTTACTTGTTTTATCTCTGCAGAAAGGGATTCTAATCGATTTTCAACTCCAGGTATTATTCTTATTATCGTGATTCTAAATTCTGGTTCAGACATCTTGCTTGTGTCTGTGTTGGTTAAATCCCTGGCTGTCGTTTCTTCCTGCTCTTTCTGTTGGGGTGAATTCCTTTGTTTCGTCATTTTGAAGGGAGAAAAGGAATTAATGAGGTAGAAAAATTAAGATAAAAAAATTAAATTAAAAAATATCAATTAAAAAATTAAACACATACACACAATTTGAATAAATGATGCTAGATTCTAGGTGTGTTTTGCTCTGGGTGTTGAAAATGGTTTGATCAGAGAAAAAAAAGGAGGGGGGAGAATGAAAAAAAAGAAAAGAGGAAATCATTTGAGAATTGAAAAAATGAATACACTGAAGTAGACTAAAATGAGATGACGGAGGTAAAATAGAATTTGCAAAAATATACACAGAAGTAAAGAATATAGTAGAAAAAATTTAAAGAAAATATTTTATTAAAAATTAAAAATGAATTTTTTCTTTTTCTATATTCAAGAAAAAGAAAAGAAATGAAAGAGAGAAAAAAAGAAAAAGAAAAAAAGGCTATTGTTTGAAAATTTGAAAAGGTGAACACACTGAGGTAGACTAAAATAAAATATTGGAAGTAAAATAGAATTTGAAAAAATTTACACAAAAGTAAAAAATATTAGTAATAAAAATTAAAGAAAAATATTTTTAATAAAAATTGAAAATAATAATAAAGTTTTTCTCTTTCTGTATTCAAGAAAAAGAAGTGTAAAAGAGAAAAAAAAAGAAAATTGAATAGATGGATCTGCTAACAGATTGAAGTAGGACTGAAATTACCTCATTTTCCCCTAGAAGTCAGTCTATGTAGTGCTTTATAGTCCATAAACTAAGCCAGCGGTGAGACTTGTGTTCTTGAAGAGCGAAGTTGGCCCAGTTGGGCGGGGTTCAGTGTAATGACTCCGCTTGCCACTAGATGGCGCTACTAGCCTACCGAGTTGGAGCGTTGTGTCACTTGTAGGTGTGTATGCGCATGTGCAGTAGTGGTGAAAATGGCGCCCCCCACCTACCCAGTCTGTTCTCCCGGATCAGCAATGGTGTACCCCTCCTCTGTCTTCAGCTTTCGTTTACTCCCTGCTTTTTCACTCTCCGTGACCAGGCCCCATACAGTACCTGTCTCCCGAGTTTTGTCTCAGATGCGGCTGCTTTTCCCAGCCCCTTACTTCTGAAGGACTGCCGCTTTGACCCGTTCCGCCCCTCTGCGGGAGGGTCTCACCGAGCAATGGCCGAAAGAGCAATGGCCGAATGCAGGCTGAACCCAGGAATGCTTGCTGGACCCTGCTGCTGCCGGTGCCCCAAGACTGAGGCCAGGTGCCAGCCTGCATCCCCAAAAAATCGCGAGACAGTATAGACTCAGCGTTTCAGGGACCATGGAAAATCGCAACACACATCTGGCACCAGGCTTCACCCTCAACAACCTTGCCCCAGCACCAGCGAATGTGGCTGCCTTCTGGGGTCTGCTGGGACCAGGTGGCTTCAACAGTCTCTACCAAATGTCCTTCCAGCAGTGGAGCCGCTTTTCCCCGTGTGGCCTGAGAACCTCCCGGACCCCACTCTGTTCCTGGGGATTCAGCTTTCCCACCAGAGCACCACCAGGTATGGAGCTGCGGAGTTGCAGCCTCTGCGCTCCCCTTGTTTACAGTCTTAATGGAGTTTAAACACTCTCCTTTCTCCTTTCTCCCTTTTTAGTTTAGTCCCTGCGGCTGTTTCCAATATTCCACTTTCTCTCCAGCTGCTTTTGGGGAGGGATGCTTTTCCCGTATTCTCCCCCGCCCCCAGTCTCTGTCCTCTCTCCACTTGCAAAAGCACCTCCCTTCCTGCGCCTCTCGCTCCCCAAGTTCACTTCTTTGCACCACATACCTGCTGAATTCTGTGGTTCAGGTTGTGCAGATTGTTGTGTTAATCCTCCAGTCCGTTTTCTAGGTATGTAGGATGGTTTAGTGTTGGTCTGGCTGTATTTCACGGATGTGAGACACACAAAAAACTTCCATGCTGTTCTGCCATCTTGGCCCCTCCCTCAGGCATGTCAAATTTAAGGAGAACTGTAGGTAATCAACTAGGATAACTTAGTATGTTCCAGAACAGAGTAAATTTTGTTGTCAAATAACTCAGTTAACTTTGTAATTTTCGTAGTCCTGTGGCATGTGTAAAAAACGTGTTTCTCCTTACATATCTGGAATTTTGCCTATTTTTCCACCGAAAATGTTATTCAGAAGGGAATCACTCTAATATCCACAAAGGAGAGTTGATATAAACTATAATTTAAGCTGTACTAACACCTCTTTAAACCTACATTTAATGCCACTAGTTGACTCTTAATTGAATTCTTACCATGTATGGTCTGCATTCCATATAAGGTAATAATGGAAAGACATAAAATTCCCGTTAACTTCATTGTTCTTTTCTTTGAATATGTTTGAGTTTTTCTTTTTAAAAAGTTCTATTTATCCTTTTTCATCATATTATTTCATTTTGATTTCATTTTCATTCAAGATTATAATAATTCTCCTATTTGCAGAAGTATTTATAACTCAATCTAGCGTTTTCTTATGAAAACATTTTCCTGCCTATAGATAGGTTTCTGATAAATACAAAAGAATATCCTGGATATTCCTGCTCTTGATGAATATTTGTCAATTTGTTTATTTACTTAAGTTCCAAACCTCTCTTCCTTAACTTTGTACTGATACATATTTATATATTCACAAAAATAGTGATACATTTACCCAGCATGCATGCACATGTGCACCCACACGCACGCGCACACACACACACACACACACACACACATCCCTATATTCAACTATTTTGCAATGTTTTAATGTGGCTCAATGGATATTTCATAGTACCTAGGCCATAACAATAATAAAAAAAAACAATACACCTCAACTTTATAGTGAAAATGGGACATTGCAAAAAGAATCTTACAAAACTCCAAAGTTTGATCATATGGCAGGTGAAAAATAAACTACCAGGAAAGTCTTCACAGTTTTTCCTTTCTGCATCTCCTACACCCACACAGACACACACACACACACACACACACACATAGACAGTTATTTGCAATTGAATTTCTCTCCCTCCCAACACTCTGAGGAGAGGAAAGTTGATCTTTGTGCTTTCTTGGTGTTTAGAAAGACAGATAGGCTAAAAAGGTAGAAGGCATTGGATTGAGGGTGGGAATACAATTGTCCAGAGCTTCTAAATTTAAATTGCATATTAAGAGTTTAAAGAATGAAAAGAAAATTTGCTGTTTCAATTGCAAGAGGTTTCTGACCTACTGCTACTGGGTATGGAGAATCAAGCAGTAAATAAAGGGTCTCTAGAAAGTGATAGTGTGGGGTTGGATATTGACTATCAAGGGCTCTATCAGATACAATTTTTTTCTACTTATTTATGATACTTAACTGTGCTTCTTAAATTTGACTCCATGAAGAGAATGATCCATGGACACCCTTGAATGTTTGCATGACACGCTTGTATTTAAAATGTGAAGTGATTGCATGATCATCTTACCTTGGTATTAATTAGGCTGGGCTTGTTTAAATCTAGTATTTTAAGTTGATTTTACAAAAATTATTAAGTTTTAAATGTCCTTAATGTAACAAAGTTTTTCACATCAACTAATCAGTCAAGAGTGACTAGTTAATCCTTGATATGAGGATCATGAATAACGTTTTTCACTATTTTCTTCAGCTTCAAAGTTATTTTTATATTGAAGTATATATTATATTTGTAATAGGACAATAAATATTACTCTCTAAGGAACTGGACTTCTATTTTTCTCTTAATGGCTTTCTCTAATTTCCAGATTTGTTTTATAATCAATATATATTTCCTTACAACCCAAAAAGTAATGAAAATACCAATTTACCATTGCTATTTTTTCCATCATTTTACTGTTTCATCATTTAAAAATAATTTTTTTAATGTTTATTTATTTTCGAGAGAGAAAGACAGAATTGAGTGGGAAAAGGGGCAGGGAGAGAGAGAGAGAGAGAGAGAGACAGGGAGACAGAATCTGAAGCAGGCTCCAGGCTCTGAGCTGTCAGCACAGAGCTTAACACGGGGCTCGAACTCAAGAACCATGAGATCATGACCTCAGCTGAAGTCAGACACTTAACCAAATGAGCCACCCAGGCATCTGTCCTTCATCCTTTTTGTGCTCAAATGCCATATAGTGGAAATCCCCCATGGAAATGGTTCCCATGGATTGATTTTCAGGAAAATTTAGTCTTTCAATCAAAGATTCAATTAGCGATGTCTCCCTATCTCCTCTAATACTTAACGCTGTGCCCTGTCGTCCAGCCCTCAGTTCTTTACCTCTGACTTGTTTAGACCCATTGAACAAAGTAACTGAGCATTTGAGGCAAATAAGCTTCTGATGATTTAATTTATTGAGACATCAGGAACTTATGAGGGTTAAACTCCATTTAAGTCACTCTGTAGTTTATTTGGTGCCTTTCCCATTTGTAGGATTACTCATTAATAGAAGACAAAGCTGTTTTATAAATTAGACCACCTAAGTGTGCTTAAGAAAGGCTTTCTAAAAAATACAAAACTCGTATAAAATTGGCGTTTCAGTTGGTCATGTTCTGAGTCATCATCCCCTTTCCCCTCCTCATGGATGCCACACAGAGACCCATCAAAAAGCCACTTGGCTACTCATCCCCTACATGGGACAAAAATCTTGGATGTCTGTGTTTGAGAGCCATTAAGATCAGTGGGGGCTGAAGGCAGAGGGCAGAATGAAGCCCTTGTGATGTTTTGGCTTTCTCTAGAAACCTGAAATATTCCTGATGCTCAAGGCATTTAGTTGCTGCCATAATGCCTAGTTTCTTTCACATAACAACAGCTTTATTATTAGACGCCTTTGAATTAATTGAAATTCCTTTGGCTGATTCTGTTACTACACCACATAAATGAGGAGTAAACAAAAGCAGGCAAACTCTTCAACACACCACCTTTTTCTTATACACCGAGACTCAATAGAATAAAACACGTAGGCTTACAAAAGCGATTTTGTAAAAAGATACTCACTCCTCCCCAAATTGCAGAATGCGCTCCTGGGAAGCCCTTTCTGAATTGCTTTTTAGCTTCACAGGAGCATTGACTTCTAAGAATGTTTGCTTCAATTGTGATTGTACAGATTTCAGGGGTAGAGGGGCAAACTCACACAAAATTATCCCTGCAAACGATATGACAGAACACATTGATCTTTATGAACAACTTCATGTTTATTGTTATGCTCCTTACTTATGTTGCATTCTGTAAAAAGGACTGAGTGAAAAACAGATTAATGTTCAAGATGGAAGTACAGCGACCTAAATACATCTAAGCTTTTCAGGTGTTTGGTTCTAAAAGCCATTGTGAAAGTGGCCGGCAACTTGTCACCTTGGTTCAACGAAAAGTAACAGATGGTGTTTTGTTTTTAGCTTTCTTGTTGAGTGCGGCCATACTCAGAAGTGTTTTACTTCCCAAGTTTAAACAGTTGCTAAGTCCTATAAACTCCTATAAGTATAACTAATAAGTCTGACTTGGCAATGTCTGTTACAGAAATCTCTTCATGTCCAGTCTTGCTACCAAACCCAGGCCCTTAAGAAAATCTAAGAAAATCAGTAAGCCTCTCTGAGGTTCAGTTTCTTCATCTGAAATAGGGAAAACATTTCCAGCCTTGTAGGGTTTTATACTCTGTGTATTACTATATGCCAGGGATTGACTTTGCAAATACCAATCCCGGATCTTCATAATAACCCTACCGCATAATCTATGCAGTAGATACTATTATTAGTACACCAGCATTTTGCAGATGGAAAAACTGAGTCACAGAAAGTTAAGTAGCCCATTCAGTGGCACACAGTTCATGATAGGGTGATATCAGAATTAAAACCTGGTTAGTCTAGCTCCAGAGTCTCTAACCACCATACTGTTTGGTGGGGATTTAAAGAGATGATACAGGGGCACGTGGGTGGCTCAGTCAGTTAAACATCTGACTTTAGCTCAGGTCATGACCTCACTGTTCATGGGTTTGAGTCCCACATTAGGCTTTGTGCTGACAGCTCAGAGTCTGGAGCCTGCTTTGGATTCTGTGTCTCCCTCTCTCTCTGCCTCTGTCCCGCTCGTGCTTTCTCTCTCAAAAATAAATAAGCATTAAAAATTTAAAAAAAAGAGAAGAGATGATGCATAAAGCATCCAGCATAATATACACTCCATATTTAATATCTAGCTTTACTATCATTTATAGTTATCATCAGCCAATGAAAGCACAATTCCTTCTGCTCTTGTACTGTCTAATCAAGAGAAATAGAACCCAACACTTTGTTTTGGGATCTTTATCATCTCCTTATTGCTACTTACTGAAGAAGAAATAAATCTTTGATGCTAAAGACTCTTTTCAAAAAGCCAAAGAAATATGTGATTTGATATACTATATAGACACAAAGTGTGAACAGAATTCTGAATTTCTGAAAATTGAAGAGACATTTTATATATTTTTGTGAAGTAATGATAGTATAGTTGCTCAATAATGTTATTAGCTATAAAAATTTTAGGGGAGGGAACCATTTCATCAAAATTACTTCTTAGCCTGTCTACATGGCTTTTAGAAACAATCACCTTTAGAATCTGTGTGTGTGTGTGTTTGCACGTGTGCACATATGTACACCTATTTTATATTTTATGGGGACAAGAGATTTATTTATTTATTTATTTATTTTAAACAGTTCTTTTTTAAAAAAATGTTTATTATTTTTGAGTGAGAGAGAGAGAGTGTGAGCAGGGGAGAGGCAGAGAGAGGGAGACAGAGAATCCCGAGCAGGATCTGCATTATCAGCGCAGAGCCCAACGTGGGGCTCGAACTCACGAACTGTGAGATCATGACCTGAGCTGAAATCAGGAGTCAGATACTTAACTGACTGAGCCACCCAGGTGCTCCTACAACAGATTTTTTTTTTTTAATAAAGGGAAGTAATGAAATGCCTGTCCATTCTCCTCACCCTAGCATTCTCCCATCCATGATCTTCAAGTAGAAAAGTCTAAGAAACTCCATTGGGATGCATGTAGCTGATGAAGGAGATGATCTTAATAACCCACTTTAGGGCCATCTTTGGCTTTAGTTGGCCCCCATTTGGTGCTTTTTCCATTGTGGTGGAGAATTGATCTCCACTTCAAAGCACTTGAGTAAATAAGGAAGTTATATACAGTATCTGTTCTAAACCACAATAGAGTATCAGTTCTCTTTTAGTGTTTCTTCCATCTTATTTCAATGTAAGAGTGTATTGAAGATTATAAGATAAGCACCCTATTGATCTCTCCCTTCCCAGATTGTTACATGGAAGGTATGAACATACTTCTCATACACTCCTTTTCTCATAAGACACTGAGATCAATGGGAGTAATTAATATTAGCTCAGTTGCTTTATTTTACAAAGGAACAAAGTTTAACTGATACTCAAGGATCTCACTAACACAAATTTATTTCTTATGTATAGTGTGTTCTCAGTCAAAATCTGCATAGTATGACTTGCTTTTTTCCTCATGATGGTAACATAATCATAAAAATACAATTTAAAAAGTTTTCCCTACCTAGGCAGACACTAGTTTATTTTACTCACCTCTCATTCTGAAGTAATTGCAAACAGAATTTTAAGAAATTTCTCTTTAAAACTATAAAGTAATTAAATAACCTGCAGTGGGTTATGGAATTTGTTCCATTATTTTTATGAGTATCCCTCACAGCACTGCCCTCTTTCACTGGAACTATAACACTCATTAATACTTGGTCATCAAAATAGGAGAGAGTTGTTTTATACAAGTAAAATTAAAATACTTTTATACACACAGAAAAAAATCCACAACACTTCTGTTCACCACTCAGTTTTCAAAGACAATGAGAATCAATACGTACTTTCTTTTTGTAAGCAAAAATGAAACCTGAATAATTGGTTGAGTAGCTTTGTCAATGTGGAAACTTTCATCAGAGTCTAAAGTGACTACAAAGTTTAATCACATGCTACACATTTAAGTCTTCCTGTTTTCCATGAATGGTTAAAATGTGGCAAGACAGAAAAATAATACTAAAAAATAACTCGTCGAAGTAATATTGTGATTTCCATAATATAACAGTTATATGATTCAATTTGTTGATGTAAAATCTGTGTCTTCATGAAGAACAATGACAAATAGAATAAAAAATATTTTTTATTTAGCATTGCATAGTCTGAAACACAATAATTGGTGGGATTGACTGAAGACCAATGAATGTAATCACAGGGAAGGAAAGGAAGAGAAGGGAAGGGAAGGAAAAAAGAAAGCAATAAATATAATAAATACAGACGAAGTTCAGAGCAAAGATCTTGCAGGAGGTTAGATAAAGCAACAGGGCATCAATCAACTCTCTCTCAGCAGAGGACAGAGTTGAAGATTGAAGAGCTCTGAGGTCTCTAAGGAAGCAACAGATAACTTCGGCATCAGTAGTCCTAAAAGGGTCATAGTACTCCGTGCAGTTTTTCAGTCTTGGTTTCCTAGATTTAACTAGATTGGGTTGGATCTGGCTCTACCACATATTAGCTGACCATCCTTGGTAAGATAAACTGTTATGTGTCCCTTTCTTCATATCTTCAGATGAGGATAGGGATAGTACTGACTTCATTAGATTACTGGGAGAAATTCCACCCTTAGACTCTGGCAAAGGGGCCCCTGCTCTGTGCCCGCAGGATAGAGTGTCCTGAGTATTACAAAGAAAAACTTAGTTTAAGATATTAGTTTATATGCATACTGATAGTTTAGGGTCTCCCACAATAGATCAGTTTGTTAAAATAATATGGGTCCAGAACATTTATGTGCAGAGTAAAGACTTAGGAAAACTTCTTACTGTTTTTGATCCATTGGTGTTTCGGTTAAAATTATTTGTTTTTAAACAAAAAATTGAGTAGAACAGAATTGTTCATATAGCTCTAAGCTCAGTCTTCAGAAGTGTCAGTAAATACATATCAATAGACTGTGTGTGTGCACGCATGTGTGTGTGATGATCATTTGTCTTCTGTTGATTCCTCATTGTTTTAAACTTTTAAGACCGAGTGCTCTTTGGGAAAAAAAAGTCACATCAACCCAAGACACACAGGATTTCACTCTTTTCTTCTCAACAAGGATGCACCTTGTAACGTTTAAACTTTGAATTCAATTCAATGTCAAATACCAAAGAAGAACTGGAAGTCAACTATTCGTTTATTTCTGTCTTCTCAAGTATCATCTTTTTCTTTTAATGATGAATATGTTGTAGTTTAAAGAAATCACAAAAAAGATAAAAACTTCAACTACTAAATCAAAAATATACTTGCAGAGAGCCAAGTTACGAACCCCTAGAGAGGGCACAGCTGTGTTTCCAATCTTTTAGTTTATGAAAAAAAAAAAAAAAGATGGAAAAGCTAAGGGAACTGGCATGGCCTTTTGCAATCCTACATGAAGTTCTTCCATGAAGCTTGAACATTTCCATTCTTTCCCCCATAATGTCTAAAACCATTGCTCTTCCATAACACACCATTAAAATTATTTTACACTTGTTGAAGTTACAGAGAACTAAGTGGCTAAAAAAGAGTGGTTCTCTCTCTGAGAGAGAAGCATTTATTGCTTAAGACTTTCTGTCATTTATCTTGAATACCTTATTAAGCAACACTGCTTAAAAATATATTTTCTTATAATTAGTTATTCTTATCATGACCTAATAAATTGTCAGTCATAAGCCATTTATTACACACACACACATGTATATATATTATACACATATATATGTACTGCATACATATACCTTTAAAGTGATTCAAAGGAGAAAATGTTAAGTATGAGGTAGGACTTGGACTCAAAAGCTGCTTATGTCACTTTTTAGCTGTGTCATCTTGGGCATGTTACTTTACCTTATTAAATTTAACTTTTCTCAACTATAAAATAAGACTAATAATAATATCTTCTTAAAATAATCCTTCTGAAAATAAATGAGATAATGTACATAAATGCTTATCTTAGTTTCAGCACAAGTGCACACATACAGTAGGTATGATGATTATTATGCTGTTTGCCCGTTTATTAATATGTAAACAGAAGTCATTAGTTTTTTTGGTCTTTTTTAGCAACTGTAAGTTATGACCATTGATTATGATACAAATGACTTTAACTCCCAGAGACAAGACCGGAGAACCATGCTGTGAAGGGTGACTGAATATCATGGTCTATGTTGGGAAGGCAGTGTGCCCTAGGAATGTACAGAAATTTGGATATCAAGCAGCAGGAAATATATAACCCCCTACAGCTTAAACCTTGACACTTAGGAAGGCTTCTTCAAGCCTTGCCCAGGCTGCATGGTGGGTCCTAAATAAATTTGTTGCATCTCATCAGAGCATATTGTAAGAAGGACTCCTGTTCAGTCTCCCTCTTGATTAGAGGATCTCAACAGAAATGCTGTTAGAGTCCAGAAACTTTAGTATATTGATGACTTTCATAACAGTACAGCCAATTTGAAATTGAGTGCAAAGGTCAAGTCACTAACTCTGAGAAGTTACCATGGGTTTTGTTTACTAATTTAGTTTCTGCAAGTATCATAAATGGACAGCTGTTGCTGCTGAGGGAATATTTAGAATTTAACACAAGTAGTTTCATGGTACTGAGCAATGGTAGAATTCACTATCAGTCTAGAAAGCAAATCTTTTGACCAAAGGGAAAAGCTTATTGGAAAAAATAAAGCACAGAAATCAATTTATGAAGACTAATGACTTTCTACAAATAGTAATGAGTTGCAACTGAAAAAGAACCCATCAAAAACAGATAGGGAGGGTAAGGCACCAGTGGGCATGGGACAAAAAGTAGATTGGCAAAATATGGTAAGAGAGACTGGTTCCAGACATTCGTACCAGGTCCTCATCAAGGAAAATCCACAAATTAGTATCAAAATATATTTGTGTAATATTGAGGTTCATTGATTATAATTACGTATAAGCTAACATATGCTCAATGGCCGATGATTTTTTTCTTGTGTGGCTTATGCTGTTTTTAGCAAATAATTTTATCATTTTAATTAACATTTTATTACTTTAACAATATCTCAAGTTAAAACATGATAATAGGTACTCCTACATATAGATCCTTGACCTAGATGGTACTTATTTGCCTATTTGCCTATGATAATCTGGGCTGTATTGCCAGATACTTGATATTTTCAAATGATTTGCAAACATTCTTGATCAACCTCTGCTACTTTCCTGACAATGAACTTGGGATGTATTTTTATTATAATATATTTTTCACATAGGAAAATTGATTCACATAGCAGCATTGTCAAAGTTAAAATCATGAAAAGTTTATGAAAGAAAAATTGCAGCCATCACGAAGTATCTATGTTATTGCTTACTATAGGAATATAAAACAACAAAAAATTATATAAAGATTGAAAGTTGAGGTTGTATTTAGACTCTAAAAATATCAGCCACTCTTAGCTTGCATTTTGGCCTAAACTTTGCAGAAAATTTTTCTAAGCCTCAAAATCTTTGATTGAGGTTGTCAGATATGCTGAGGTATTCTGGACACTGCACAAACATTTGGGTGAGAAAGATTCCTCCCCTGGAAAGGATCTCATTCACTGATTGCTCATTAGCTAATCTTGGGAGGCGTAATTTCACTTTATGCATCTTTGTGAATATTTGCTAGAGCACAAATTTCAAATTTCCCACTTGCATTTATGACATAGCTGCCACAACATTATACTTCTCTTTTGTGCGTAAATTGGCAACTCTGGGTCTGGAGGAAATAAGTAGTTGTTTGTTTTCATTCTTTGCAATTGTGGGAAAAAATAGCACGTTGGATCATTTCACTTTTCACTGTCAGGCTTCAGTGAGTGCTGCCCTTTCTAAAATGATAATAATTAGGCAAGGGATCACTTCGTTGCCTTTCATCTTTGTGGAATTTGCCAAGAATCTGAGGTTTGTTTCATATAAGCATTGAGAATTAAGAGTGCTGGTTTAAAATTTATTGATATCTCCAAATCCAAGTAAGACAAAGAAGAAATTACTAAGAACTTGTTTTCCAGATTTTCACTTGTCTTTACTTTTATTTTTATATATAACAGCTTTATAGAATTATAATTCACATACCATACAATGCAACCATTTACAGTACACAATTCAATGGATTTTAGCAAATTCACAGTTTGGCAACCTTCACCATCAATTTTAGGACATTTGCATCACCCAAAAAGAAACCGCGTATTTGGGGTCAGTCACTCTTTATTCCCCTCCAAACCATTCCTTTCCCACTCTAGACAACTATGAATCTATCTTCCATCTTGATTTGTCTATTCTGGACTTGTCATATACATGGAATCACTCAATATATGGTCTGTGGGGACTGGCTTCTTTCACTTAGCATATGTTTTCAAGGTTCATCCATGTTGTAGCATGTATCAGTACTTCCTTTTTTTATTGCCAAATAATATCTCACAGTATGGATATGTCACATTTTATTTATCCATTCACCCACTGATGGACAGTTGGGTGTTTTCATCTGGGGCTGTTATGAAAAATGCTGTTATCAACATATGTGTACATGTTTTTGTGTGGATATATATTTTCATTTCTCTAGGAGTGGAATTAATGGACGATATGGCAACTCTGTGTTTAATCTTTTGAGGAACTACCAGGGTGTTTTCTAAAGTTGCTGCACCATTTTACATCCCCACTTGCAGTGTATGAAGGTTCCAATCTCTTCGCAATCTTACCAACTTATGTTACTCTTTGCCTTTTATTTATAGGCATCCCACTGAGTATGAAGTGGTATCTCACTGTGGTTTTTCATATTCCTGATGTCTAGTGATGTTGAGACACTTTTCATGTGCTTGCCTTTACATTTTGACCATGTGTTCTCATTCAGAAATAGCTGCATTATTTGGGGAGTAGAGACTCAGTGTAGCTAATATGTATTGCATGTCATTTGGGTGTGTGTTTGCATTGCATGATGATGTACAGTCCTAATCCACGTAAGAGTATCTATATTAGCATAAGGATTTGCATTTTAGAAAGAGACTCAAAAGAATTCAGGGACAACAAAAGGAGGAGGCCAATTCAAAATCATGGAAAAAACTGGGGGTTAAATTCAGAAAAGCAAGAATCCAAAGTCAGAGAGAACATGATAAAAATCCAAAGTGAAGCAAAACAGGTGCTCTCCATGAATAGAGCTGAAATATTCTTTGTTAGCTCTTACTGACCATGAGTATCTTAGAGAGTTGGAGGCTGGGCTGATTCATAGGTATAGCGTCAACAAGAACAGTGAAGTGTTTATTTTGTAATCTCCAATCTTATTTTGCATTAGGTACTCTAGGTCTATGGAACATCCCTCCCCACCTAGAAAAAAAAGAAAAGAAAAGAAAAATAGAATAGGAGGAGGCTTACATATGATATTATCTCTGGATCTGCTAATTCTAATGCAAGCTGATGATATATCAGAGAGAAACATAAAACTGCAAACCTGTACCCAAATTGGAGGATAGAAAAGATGTGGGGGCTCTGATGACAGACTAAGAGGGCTTAGACTGTTGGCAACATAAGGTTTGGGAGAAGAGCTATCATTACCTTCCTGGGTTAAGATAAAAATCCAAATCTAATTAGGATCAATGTGAGGCCCAAGGGCAAAAAAACCAAAGAAGCAAAATAAGTATCAAGATGTAGGACGCAGCAAGTCCAAATTATTTACAACATTTGAAAGTTAAAGATCCTGATCACACATCAGTTTCAGGTCTCTTTGAAAGGGCCATTCCCTATGCACTGTCACACAACAATAATGCAATTCAGCCCCTCATTTTCTGGATGAGAAACTAAGGATCAAAGAAATTAAGGGGATTTATCCACCTAAGCTAATACTGGCTGCATGAATAGACACAAGAACTAGAACTGAGAGCTAATTCCAAATGTAGTGGTCTTTCTTTTTCAATATTATTTCAACTACAGTTTCGAGTCAATACCAAGTTAGGCCTTTGTAATATAACACAGAGGGAATATTTGATAAAAATGTGGCCAATTTAGGTGTAACAAACTCTATAATTCAGTTTTGCTGCATGAGTACCACTTCAAAAAAGAAAAAAAAGATTCTATTTTGAGACCTTAACTGTCCTCCATCATTAACCAAGCACAGTACGAGGCCTATGTTCCACTTACTTTACAGTGAATAAAAAATACTGTACAAATACTGAAAAATATACAAATACTGTATTTGTACAAGAGAGATTAATTAACAAATTTCTAATAATGACTGGCACCCTAAGAAGGATTGCTCTGATTCTATTATTAAAATAGACAAAATTACACGTAAACTTGACTGATATAACCCATCTAAATGGTATTCCTTCACTGTGGGATGATAATATGAAATAAAATCAACTAAAACCAAATAAACAAAATAGATTGTTTTGAAGAGTTGAATATAAACAGTATATAGACATTGGCTAAGGCTTGTTATGTAAATAATAACCTTAGGAAACTTACTGCCTTTTACATTTTTATTCATTTTTTTTAATGCATACCACACTATATGTATGCCAGAAATAGTTGTGGCCTACTTAAAGTGCTAAATGTTAAATTTCTAAATCAATAATAACCTCTTTCTGTTTCTTAGATATTTATAAATCTTTCCTTCTTTTTAGGGTCTTCAGGGGTTTTAGACTGCCAAGAAACTAAAAGAATCTTTTACAAAGCATTTGCACACCATAGATGGGCTTAGTGAATATTTGTTGATAATGAGGTTGGTGATAAATTATCCCTTATTTGTTATGTCTCAGAATGGTTTATCTTCACTGGAATGTTTCTTGTTAAAAATGATGTTTTCTTTCTACGCTTTTGTTTTTAACATCCCTTGATGATTGCCTTCACAGAAATTGATGTAAGAAAGTTGTCATCCTGTTCTCTTTGTCCCAATGGCAATTACAAAGAGTTTGTAGAGATTGAATGAATTCTCTTTAAGCCTCTGTTTAAATAGATTTTTAGCATTTATCAAATTACAAAAGATATTTGCACAGTCTAAAACTGCGGATGTAGTTTACAAAATACTTTAAAAATATTTCCACAAACCCCCAATTTTATGTAACTTTAAAATGACTTATCCAGTGTTTCTACTATGTAGAGCTTTGTTGGATAACACAACTTTAATGGCCGTTCTGTGGGAAGATCTAGGCCCTCAAGGAGGGTCCAAGTGGAGAGGGCACCATGGGAGATAGACTAGATGCCTCGGCACAAGACAAAAGTCTAGAGATGTTCAAGCATGAATATAGCTAACATTCATATTTAAGTTTTGTGCATAACTACAGGTATAAGCTGTCTTCTGGCACAGTCTGCCATAAACACACATTTCTGAAATAAATGTTTCTTGGCAAAACACCACTTGGTAGAGTTCTATCATTTGAAAAGTGAGGTACACACATAGGGTGATGAGGTAACACCAAACTTTCACGAGTTCAGTAGAAGGATGAGTTCAGAACCAGAGTGGACTGGGAAAGCAGATTCTTCCCCTTTTAAGCACTGCCTGTTTACCTCCATCCCCTGAATCCCTGGAGACCTTGTGAGGAACAGAGTTACTACCATCTGTGGAATGGGGTTGAGATATATTCACTGAATGCTACTTCCGCTGACAACAAGAGTCTAGGTATTTGGGGACATTTGTTGTGAACTTGGGAAATCTCTTCCCAATTTTCATGGGTAATCACCATTTTGTCTACTTAGGCTCCAAATCAATCCATTGAAAGCTCCTATTTGATGGCAGGGCCACACATTCCCACTGGCCAGTGCCTCTCCCTCTCCTTCTCTGGTCAGATGTGGGTTAGATGACTCAGCACCCTAGGCAGCCATGTCAGTTCTCTCCTCTAACATGTTCCCATAAGTGAGGAGAATGAACTTCCTTCCAAATTGTGCCACTTGGCATACAAGCCACAAGATAGAGATTTTACTGAATAACACTTAAAATTTTGCTGCTTCAACTTCAGGCCCCTCTATAGAATGCACGTGAGTTCAGTGATCCAAAACTGGGAAAAACCCTGTTATATTCCAGTATTGATCAAAATTTTTGTCAAAGTCATTTTAACATTAGAAGGATTGTAGAGGAGGTCATTAACCTTAGTCTTAGTCTCCAATTTTCTTTTCAATGCAAACTCTTTTATATATGCAGTCTACCTTGAAAGAAATTTCTCCTGAATAATCAAACTCTGTGGGTCACTATGTCATGGCCAACAGTGATCAGCATCATATCTGTCATAATCCTTTCTGATTTCAGGTTTCCAAATTTCCATCCTCTGGCTTTTTTTTTTTGCCTCAAATTTTCTTTTTAACCTTCACTCTTGAACATTAGTTTAATCAACTAAACATTATGTTACCTTAGAAATTAAATTGAAAAGTTAATTATAATAAAACACCACAAATAAAGTGTTTGTTACTTTTGTGATGCAAAGGAAATGTTTGAGGGGCACCCATCTGGCTCAGTCTGTAGAGCACAGACTCTTGACCTTTGGGTGCTGAGTTTGAGCCCCACGTTGGCGGTAGAGTTTACTTAAAAAAACAAAGGAAGTGTTCGGGAGGCAAAGTATACAGGAAGGAATTAGAATGTCAGTGTTTCTAAACAAACTTGTGTGAACATAACTGCAGGACATTGAAATGATTTGTGTGAGTGTGTGTGTGTGCACGCGTATGTGTGTGTGCACGTGCATTTGTGTGAGGGAAGCAGAAGGAAAAAAAGAGACAAAATCACTTTCAAATAGCTAAATTGCAAGCTGCAGAGATATGCCAAGGAATCACAGACACCATCTCCTTTGCTAAATAGGCTGGGGCAAGCTGGAAGGCCCATGTTAATGTGCCCAGCATATTTAGTTCTAAACGTAATACCTCATTCTCTTCACTATGACATGACAATAGCACAAATCACCAATTCTCTCAGCTTCTCTGATAAACATGCACGCACGCACACACACACACACACACACACACACACACACCCCACATTATAATCACTCTTTGTGCATCAACATTTTTACTTTCAAAGCTATGGGGGGGGGGAAGAGAGTGGGTGGGGGGATGGACAGAGGGAGGGAGGGAGGGAGAAGGGGAGGAGAGGAGAGGAAAGGAGAGGAAGTGTCAGAAGAAAGAGGGAAAGAAAGAAAAGATACCAAATTACCCAATATTAAAAGTGAATTTTGCTCTTCTCTGGATTTTGCTCTTCGTGCACGTGAAAAAAAAATTTTAAGAGCATAGAAATTAAAGACAAATACAAAATCAACAATGACAACACATTTCTTCCCAATTCTCAGGTGGTTTTATTGACTCCTTGCTACATTGCTATATTCCCCCGCCTTTGCACATGTTTCAGTTTGAGAAATATGCTACACAGAATGTTTTCCCTTCGTTTTGAGGTTGCCTTCACTCTCTGGACCATCTTTTTTTCTTCATTCACTCATTTATCAATTCATCAACACATATCTTACAGAGCCCATCGCATTTCAGGTGCTATATTAGACTCAGGAGATAGAGAGATGGATATAACACAGTCCTTGTCTTCAAGGAACTAAAAATCTAGCAGGGAAAAATGTACAACCACTCGTTACTCAGATAGTGAATGCAGTGACATGTGTATATATATATATATATAGGTAAGTATTAACTCATAAAGAAAAGTCACTTCTTGGGAAGGTGAAAGAAAATCTTCCAGGAGCAGGTGATATTAGGATTGAGCTTTCAAGTGTGGCTAGGAATTCGGTGGGTAAAGAAATGAGTCCCTAATGCAGCATGGACAAGGGAATTGAGTCAATAAGCATCATAGAGGTGAGAAGAAATTTCAGACAATGTGCTAAAGCATAGAGAAGGAAGAACCAGGTGTTATGGGCTGAATTGCGCCCACCCCACCCCCACCCCCATTGATATGTTGAAGCCCTCCCCCTCAATGTGGTGGGTTTTGGTAATGGGCCTTTGGAAGGTAATTATGTTTAGATGAGGTCATAAAGGTGGGGCCTTCATGATGGGATTCATGCCTTATAAGAAGAGAACTTGCTTGCTGTTTTTCCCAAATGAGGATACAACAAGAAGGAGGCCTTCTGTAAGCCAGGAAGAGAGCTCTCAGAAGAAACTGAACCCTATTAGATCTTGATTTTGGAGTTTCCAGCCCTCTGGATTGTGGGAAATAAATATCTGTTGTTTAAGCCACTCAGTCAAAGGGATTTTGTTATGGCAGCCTAAGCTGATGAAAACATCTTGGAATGTAAGGAAGCGAAGGTAGAGAAGTGAGTTGGTCTCAGACTGGGGGAGACTAGTTGCCATGTAAATAGATAGACTTGATACTCTAGCTGAAGGAGATGGTTGATGCATTTTGCTTCTCTTTGCATAGGCTGAGTTTTTTCCCAGATATTTCCTCCATTTTGTTTTTAAGTTCATTTATTTTGAAAGAGCAAGAGTGATTGGGAGAGGGGCAGAGAGGGAGAAAGAGAGAGAAAATCCCAAGCAGCCTCCACACTGTCAGTGCAGAGCCCGATGTGGGGCTCAAACTCACAAACCATGAGATCATGACCTTAGCCAAAGTCTGACGCTTAACCCATTGAGCCATACAAGTGCCCCTCCTCCATTCTTAATGTAAATCACTCCTGGTTCATCCATCATCTACCTAAACATATTTAGTTCCAAATTGAAAATATTTGTGTTCTCAGGTTGAAACAGATAACTTTTTTTCCAACAATGAATCTGAAAAAGTGAGTTGAGGGAATTATTGAATGTACCAGAATTGTCACTTTCTAAAACAAAGCAAAATAAAAAGCAATGCATAATCAGTTCTCAATGGCACATTAAACCGACACAATCTCACTGTGTTATTGGGATATTCACTTTTATTAATGAGCAATTCTCTTTGATTTGTAGGCAGTGGACGTGAACAAGCAGCTTCAGGGGATTACTGAAACAGTGTGACTTATTATCTTCTTACAAACCTTATATCTACTGCTGATTACAAATGGTCCCTGATTTGTGATGTTTCAACTTAAGATTTTTTTACTTTATGATGGTGGGAAGGTGATACACATTTAGTAGAAACTTTGAATTTGGAATTTGGATCTTTTCCCTGAGCCAGAGAATTAAGTGCAATATTCTCTCATGATGCTGGGTGGTAGAAGTGAGTCACAGCTCCTAGCCAGCCACATGATTATGACGGTAAACCATTGATACACTTACAACCATTCTGTCCTCACACAACCATTCTGTTTTTCACTTTCAGTTCCGTATTCAATATATTACATGAGATATTCAACTCTTTATTATAAAATAGACTTTGTTTTAGATGATTATGCCTGACTTCAGGTTAACATAAGTGTTCTGAGCATGTTGAGGATGGGCTAGGCTAAGCTCTGATGTTTTATAGGTTAGGTATAATAAATGCATTTTTGATTTAGGATATTTTCAACTTACAATGAGTTTATTGGGTTGTAATCCCATCATAGATTGAGGAAGATTTGTACTAAATGTTTGGAAATACTAATTTTGACATCATTTTTTCTTCTAATGTTATACAAATGAGAAGAATGAAAATGATAAAATGAGTAAATATTGTTCTTAAAAATAAGGTCTTAGTAAATGAGTTGGCTGGGAATTTATTCTTTAATGAAAGTCTGTCTTTTGATTGTGTGTGTGTGTGTGTGTGTGTGTGTGAGTGAGAGAGAGAGAGAGAGTGTGTGTGTAATAACCCTGAAGCCCCAATGTGCCTATATATTGTCTTTTGTCGTTATTGGTAAAATCATCTGTATCTACAAATATTACCTGTTTCATTTTATTGTTATTGTACATAAACTAAAACCAACCCTCCAGTTCATTTCACTTACCAAACTTAGAAGTTTAAGGTACTTATACAATATACTACACCATGTTCTTCTGCCTTCCCTGAAAAACCTCAAGACATTTATAATATGAAACAATGACTAGTATAGTTTGCAAGGAATTCATGTACATATTATTGTCCAGTTTGACCCTCACCAGGGTTTTGTGAAATAGACATTATTGTTAACAGTGCACACTTCTAGAATGTGTAAGAAACCATGTTTCTATGTGTATTGACAGAGATCCATTCTCTTTGGGAGAAAACTCTTTTCTTTTGGCTCTTCTCAGAGTAGGAAAGTTGGGGAATCACATAGCTGAGTCCTTGTTTAACAGGAGCTATTAGCTCTGAATCTGCTACATTGTATTTATTTTAAATAAATAAATAAGGCTAAGTGGTATAGAGGGAGATCAGAAAGTGAGGACTTGAGGTGTTTGATGACAGCTGTTTCTTTGTTTCTTTCATATTTCTCTAGACCTTTATTTTTAGTGCCTGGTCTTGACTGTTGAATTGGTTTGACACAGGGAAGTGGTCTAGGAATGATGGAACAGGGGCGGTTTTTAATTATTAAAGGTCATCCACAAGCCATTTGGTAACAGTAGGAAGAAAATATTTTCTTGATTCATGTCAAATAGAGCTATTTAGATGAGAAGGCTAATAATAACTTGCCATCCTGGTCACATAATTGAGTCACTACATGTCAAGTGACTTAGGTTTTGGTCTTTGGTGCTTACTGCAGCTTCTGCTAATCATGATTTAAAATATAAGAAGGATTTCAGGGTACCTCAGTGGCTCAGTTAAGCGCCCAACTCCTGATTTTGGCTCAGGTCATGATCTTGAGGTTCATAAGATGGATCCCTGCCTTGGGCTCTGTGCTGACAGCACAGTGCCTGCTTGGGATTCTCTCTATGTCTCTCTGCACCTCCCCCCACCAAAATAAATAAATAAATAAACTTAAAAATGTAAGAAGGACTTGTTCTTCTAGGGATATGCATTCACAAAAGTCCTGAAGGAATATGATTCCCTAATGAGAGGTATAAAACTTGTGAATTGAAAGCAATCATAAAATTTAAATTGTATTTTCACTCACCAATGGCTTAATAGGGCAGAAATTCTTACTCAGACAAATAATTAGCTTTCATAATAGAAAGGTAAACAAAACTATAAATTATCATTAGATAAGAGTTATTCCCTGCTGAGACAAATTAGCCAACACTTATTCTTCAGCTGTGATGCATAGATGTTAGAATATTGAGAGAGCTTTGTGAATAAATTTGGTAAAAATAATTTAAAAAGTCTGCCAATTATATTCTTTTGCTTATGATATGTATGTGTGTTATAATCTTGTGCTTTGATTTGTATCTTTGTCATATTTCCTTTATCTGTTAGAAAGGAAATCAAAAAGAGAATTTAAAGAAATTCAAATAAATACACTTGAGGAAGCCTTGTGTTTGACAATATTTTCCAATTGGAAGTTCCTATGACATCAGATGTCCCTCAACTATTTATTTACATAAAAATTTTGTCACTTAAATGCATACATTAAAAGCAGTCAAATATCTACTATTTAGAAGGTGGGATTTCTTTGACTTTAGTCTTCTAAAATTAGTGGTTTCTTAATAATGGAATCTTGTATTAGTCATCTCAGGCTGCCATAATAAAATACCATAGACCAGGCGGCTTAAAAAAAAAATTTAAAAACATGTGGTGGTTTCTTTCATAAATGGTGTTGAGAAAAGAGACAAGCGATAGGCCTAAAATACATTTTAGGAATTATGTAAGATGAACCAAGAAAAATGATTTCATTTAATCTTTATAACTCTGCAGTTCTTTATTATCTGTATTTACAAATTAGCTAACTATTGCTCAGGATAATTACTAACTTATCAAAAAGCATATAATTAGTAAGTAGTAGAGCAGGTGTTTAGCCCAGGTTTATGTGATTCCAAAACTTTTATTTTTTCTTTTTTTTTAACACTTATGTTTTTCATCAACATACTAGTCTTGTTGGCATTTTGCTTAAAATAGTTGTTAAATAATGGGAACAAGCTTCATGTGATATATCCGTTTTGTAAGTTTTCAACTCATATAAAATGATTGAGGAATATTCTATCTAGTGGAAACCATTAATATTATCTAGTCCAAACTTCTCATTTTGCTAAAAGGAAATGGGCTCAAAGTGATAAAATGTCACCTCATAGCATTACAACTTGTTATTGAGAGAGGCAACAGAAAAACTTGCATTATGGACTAGATTCCAATTCTACTTCACACAACTGTTTTTTAAGAATATGGTATCAGTGCTTTTCACATCTATGTATTCCTTCTGTATGCACTGTTGAACTCAGTATTGGGGAATAAGGATCTCTGTATGGCCTTCATTATATAGATCACGCTACAAGAAAAAGGCAGGTGTACATGAGCTTGGTGGGGGGAGCTTTAGAGGGCTGAGTTTTGTTATTGGGAATTTCTGTCAGACAGGTAGTCATTGTCCTGGATAATTTTCCTCGGCTTGGAGGTCTTTAGTGCCTGTACTAGGGTGTGCAGGGGCAAATCTTCTACACTTGAAAAGAACTACTTTTTTTGCATAAAATTATTAATTAGCACTTGAAGGGAGGACCAAAATGATGCTAAATTTGGTGATCATGATCTGCATAGGGACAGTGAAGGGAAGAGATGTATCCTTAGAGTCAGTAGGTTCTGGGCTTGATATGAGCACCGAACAATAAGGAGATGGGTGGCAAACTGTTGCTGATTCAGGGATTCCACGTTAGAGATTGCCAGGTAATATCACGGTTGAAGCTGAAGTGCTCCGTGCCTCAAGGCAGAATTTTGTTTAAAGCTGGAAGATCAAAAAATAAAACAAAGTAAAAAGTGAGGGACTTAGGAAAGAATGAAAGAAGCAGCATGAAAATAATTAAGATTACTGACACAGCCTCCTCTTAAATTCTGTTTGATTCAAGACTTTGAAACCATAAAATATCATGAAGCATTGATAGATGACCTTGACATAACTATTTGCTGTTTGACCTATGACCATTCCGCCCCGCCAAGGGTTTGTTGTCGTATGAGAAAGATTTGGAAAGTTTATTTTATTTTATTTTATTTTATTTTATTTTATTTTATTTTAAAAAGTTTTAAATATTTATTTTTGAGAGAGAGAGAGAGAGACAGAGGGACAGAGCATGAGTGGATGAGGGGCAGAGATAGAGGGAGACACAGAATCCAAAGCAGGCTCCAGGCTCTGAGCTGCCAGCACAAAACCTGATGTGGGACTTGAACTCATGGAACTCATGGACTGGGAGATCATGACCTGAGCTGAAGTCAGATGCTTAACCACCTGAGCCACCCAGGTGCCCCAGGAAAGTTATTTTTAAATGGAAGTAGTATTTTATGAAAATGTAGAAGCTGGCAGAGCTAAGGAACATAATGGAAGAATTTGCAGGCACCAAAAAATTATCTATGAGAAAAGTAAAGACTAGGTTTATGATTTAAAAAAAAATCAACAAATAAATACAGCATAGTAAGGTTATTAGATTATTTTCATGGAGTAAAAATCAAGCAATTTAAGTACCCAACAGAGGAAGTAACATAATCAGATCAACAAGAAAAGGAAACTTGGAAAATTTACCTCCCTAATATAAATTAATAATATTTAAATATAGTTACTCAGAGTAGTAACTTCCTACTAAATAATAGTATTGACTGGAAGAAGAAACACTCTTAGTTAAGAAATTTGTCTTTAAATTCAAAGACAATTAAAGATGAAATGCTTATCTTAAAGTCGTAGGCATAACTAATAGTCTCTCAATTTTAGCTGGGCATTATTAAGATAAATACCTTAGATACTTAATGTACAATTGAGAGGCTGGACTGTGGAGATGGAAAATAATAATTACATTTTAAAATATTGGGATTTTGTGACACTATCAATGAAGGACAGAAGAATAACAAAGAAAGAAACAAAGATAAAAGCTTCAAAGATTGAGGATTGAGTTTCCACAGTCAAAGGAGAAAATGATGGGTAAGAAGTTAGGAGTAGAGAAGAAGGTCTTTTTCTACACTGAAGTGAAATTTGTAATTGGACTTTTGGGATGGTATATTATACACAAAAAGTCTATTGAATATTAGGATAGTTTAAGCTCTTTTTCTAATAATAGTAATGTTTCATTTCTGTAATTGAGAAAGAGAAAAGGAAGAAAAATTAACTATGAAATCAATATTTCTAAGACTCAGTGGTAACTATTGTGACATTTTGAAGTAATTCCTCTCAGTTTTCTATGCATTTTTATATGGATGGCATAAGAAAGTTTACAATTTTATAGCCTTTAAAAACTGTAAGAATTTTTTAGCTATATCTTGATTGCTCAAATCAAAGTAGAAGATGAAGCTGAAATCATGTAAAAAAGTACAAACAAGCAAACCGGACAAAGGGTACATGAAAAAGGCAACAGATAAATTGTGTGTGATTGATAATACGGTAAAAAACACCCAGAATGTTCACCAACTGTTCTGATATTTCTCAGTTGTGCTATTTTTCGAAATAATAGTATTTATTAAATTTTATCCTGTTGGCAGATGATTTCAAAAGAGTTATGTCTGGCATAAAAGACCAATTTCATTTTGGTTTTTGATCTCAAATAATCCTTTCATGTAAAATAAATTGTGGCTCATGGTAAGCAACCTGCAGTAATGAATCCTACCTAAAATAGAGTAGCATTTGCAGAAAATCCCCATGCTGACTGTACAAACATTTTTATCTGCTTAGGATGAAGAATTCTACAAAAAAGTGTTGCTTTCATATTATTAATGCAAAAATGTCAAATAATTACCAAAAGCATGTTTTCTCAAGCCTATCAGAAAGCTGAGGTTATGAAGCAACCACGTAAACACCACTTTGGAATTGCTGAAACACAAAACACAACTCATCTCTCTCAAACTCTTCTTTTACGGGCTTCTTCTGTAGGGTGCTTAAGGGAAAGATTGGGGGCAGGGCATGAGATAAAGAGAGGATCTCTCTTGGTATAACAAGGTGTAGAGGGGGGATGGTCAGTGGCTGCTGGAGAATAGGGAAAAACCTGTCCAGTTTCACAGAAACTTCTCTCCTGTTAAGTATAGCCTTAAGCTGCCAGTGGAGAGATAAAACACCCTGTGGCCCCAATACACAAAGTGCCATTGCTTGGGAAAAGTAGGTGTAATATCCCTTGGGCAAAAAATTCTCAGCCAAGATATAGGCAGAGTTTTGCTGTCACAGGGAAGAGGGGCAGGACCACTGAGAAAGCACAAGGCTTAAGATTGAGCCTGGACCAAGGCAAAAGGGAACCCCACCAACTTCCATGACAAACTTAGCACCTGTTAAAGTAATTACACAAGGAAGCCATTAGATTGAGTTATCTCTAATGTTTTGACAGCCTAGGTAAGCAAACCAAAGCTTAAGCCAGTCCATGCAGTCCAATCTGTGAAAATGAAACAGACGAACAACCAATCACAAACAGCCAATCAGACTTTCCCAAATAAAGTAATGGCTTAAGCGGTAACCAATCAGATAAATTCTTTGCTTTCCTTCTCATCCTCTCTATAAAAGCCACGATTTTGCGCTGGTGACTTCTTTTGGTTTGGTGCTGTTGCATTCCAAATTGATGTTTGCTCAGATAAAGTCTTGAAATTGTAACCTGCCTCAGTCTATCTTTTAACATATTTGTAAAAACCACAATCTACCACTGGGGGAGGTACAAGAACATGGAGAAAGGAGAAAGCTCCTCTGTAGCACAGGTGTACAGGGATTACCAAAGGGAGTAGACAAATTAAACCCTTTAGATGCTCAGCTGCCACTCTAAGCACAAGGTAAGAGCCTCAATCAACAACTAAAGAAAATTGAACCCTCTGGGCTTCTGAGCAGGAACAAGAGTATCAATAAAAGGCAAACAGTGACTCTGATACAATCTCAAATGCAGGATGCTCTGGAGAAGAAGCCAGAAACAAAAGACTATATATGTTATTATTCCTTTTTCATGATCTGGAAAAGGTAAAACTACTACTACTAGTCAAAACTCAGACCCATGTTTGCCAGTAGTTGGGGTCAATGAGAGGGGGTTGACTAAAAAGGGCACAAGGGAATTTTTGGAGGTGATGGAAATATTCTATATCTTCATTGTGATGGTGGTTACATAACTATATATACAACTATATATATATAACTGTATATATATATATATATATAACTATATATATATATATATAACTATATATATATATATAACTATATATATAACTATATATATGTAACTATATATATAACTATATATATATAACTATATATATATAACTATATATATATAACTATATATATATAACTATATATATATAACTATATATATATGTATGAATTTACATGTGTGTAAAGTATACCTCAATACAATTGATTTTTTAAAAGTCTACACAAAGAAAAAATGATGTCATGTTTGTTGAAAGGAAAACACAAGTGGGATCCAAGAAATCTGATTATATTTCTAAATCTGCAATTGGTGTTTGACCACATATATGAAAGATGCCAAATTCATATGTTTATTCAATCACTTATTTCTTTGTTTTTAAATATATATGTAGTGTTTCAGGCACTGTCTGAATTAATGCCTTTATAGAGTTAAAATAATGTTTCTGTTCTTATATCTTTATAAAGAGATATCAAACAAGCAAACAACAGCACAAAATAAAATTTAAGATACAGGTTAAGTCCCCAGAGAAAAGTGACACAGAGTGGAAAGACAGAGCATCACTGTAGAAGGAACATTATAGGGGAAGAGATGAGGAGAACATTTGACCAGGGTTTTCAAAGATGTGTTTGGAAGTCCTCATCAGTATCTGGAAGAAGGCTCTTTGCAGAAGGAAGAGAAGTGCTAAATCCAGGCTTTTGCTTAAAACTGTTTAAAGGAGGAACGTGTAAGAATCCATACCCTAAGCATTTCAGAATATATTCAAGTTGTGTTTGAGATATTTTTGTTATTGCTTTAAAAATAGCCCAATAACACCATTTCTTAATTCCATTCTTTATTTAAAAGTTATTGTTCCTTGTGAAATTTTTGTTTTTTAGTATACTCCGGAAATAATATAATTTCCATCTCTTTTTTAAGGTGGACTGTGTTAATTTTCTAGGGGCTATTAAGCCAAAACTTTCATGTACTACTCTAATCTTGAGTTATCAATCTTTGTGTGTGCTTTGTTCACTTTTCTTTTAATAAATACCAAATCCAATTTTTGAAAAGTGGCCTATATTTAATTAATTTTCCTTTGAGAAAAAGAGAGCCTTTCAAAAAAGTTTTTTTAAGTTTATTTATTTTGAGAGAGAGAGAAAGAGAGAGAGTGCAGTTGGGGAAGGAGCAAAGGGAGGAGAGAGAGAATCCCAAGCAGGCTCCACACTGTCCGTGTAGAGCCAGATGCGGGGATTAAACTCACAAACTTTAAGGTCACAAACTGAGCTGAAATCGAGAGCCTGATGCTCAGCCCACAGAGCCACCCAGGTGCCCCATGGAATGTTTTAATATATTTTTTTCCTTAAATTTCCAAGAAATAGTTCATATTTATCAATATAATAAACACCATCATGACTTATTGGCTTTCAGGTGTTTTTGGAATGTTCCTTCCAAGTTAATGTAATAGTAAAAACTGGTTTTACCTGAACTTGACTCTAAGCAGAAAATTCTTTCTTCATCATATAATATGTATCCTATGACTATTCAGAAGAAATATTTGTCATTTGATATATAAAGTTAATGGAAGAGGAAAATCTTTTGGTGTGCTACATTTAGAACTCTAGGACTAAAATTTACATAGGACCAAACTTCCCACCATAAACAACTATGAAATATGGAAATAAACATTAAAGACATCAGAGAATAACAAGGCTGCTTAAAGATTCAGGCTTCTATAGGGAAGGAAAATGAATGTTCACCTCTACATTAAGCCATACACACAAAATACCATTTCCACTACAGATCTAAATATATAGATCTAATTATAAAGAGAAGATAATACAGATTGTATAAAAGACATAAGCTTGGGTTAGGGAAAGATTTCTCAACAGAGCACAAAAATACTAGCTATAAAGGACAAGATTAATAAATGCAATTTCATTAAAATATGATTATGTTTTAAAAAGGAGTCACATGAGAGTGGAAAGAAAAGCCACAGAATGGTAGGAGATATTTGCAATAGACATATCTCATATGATTCATATATAAACAATCCTTAAAAATTACCAAGAAAGAAACAGGCTCAACTTTTTAAAAGGACAAAAGACTTGATCAGCCACTTTAAAGTGAAAGAAAAAGGGTAGGGGTGCCTGGGTGGGGCTTGGTTGATTAAACATCTTACTTCAGCTCAGGTTATGATCTCATGGTTCATGGGTCCTAACCCCATGTCTGGCTCTGTGTTGACCGCGCAGAGCCTGGGGCCTGCTTCAGATTCTGTGTCTCCCTCACTCTCTGTTCCTCTCCCACTCGGGCTCTTTCTGTCTCTCTCTCTCAAAAATAAACGTTACCATTTTAAAAAAAATAAAGTGAAATAAAAGGCTGTGTCCAAAAAATAGTAACATGAACAGTGCAAAATAAAATCACAATGAAATAGCACTACATAGCCACCAGAATGTTCTCATGTTCAACAAACGTACACACAAACAAACATACCAAAAATTTGATAATATCAAGTCTGGGGCCAGGACATAGAGAAACTAAACTTAACACATTGCTATAGAGAGTGTTAGTTGGTACAATTATTCTGAAAGTAGGCACTATCTGCTAAAGGGGGAACATCTGCTTTCTATATGACCTAGCCTTCCATTCCAATGCAGACCAAGCAGAAGATCTGAAGGGGGTTTGAAAACCTGTCTCTTTGTTTCCCCTTTTACCCTTAACCTGTTTAAGATAAAATGTTAGACCATAGCTTGCTCTGCAGAACTTGTATCTATTCTATCATGTGATAAATGCTGGGAGGTGATTCTTGGCAATGAGAAGAATTAAGCAAATGCCACGAGATCAGGTAGGTGATACAGACAACTAAGCAAGCATTAGGAATGTTTGCAGATAATTCTGATGTTTATTTTTCTTGCTTTGTAGACATATAATCTTTATTTGCTTGTGTTGAGGGTACAAAAGTTGTGTTTTGCTTTTGTTTTTCTTCAAATGAAGAGAATGCTACTTCTGCATTGTCAGCTCATCTTAAAAGTGCCATGCTTGAAGTTGTTAGAAGTAAGGGGAATGTGTTACTTTCAACAAGAAATTCATTCATTTTTGGAAGTTTTTAGAGAATGCCTTTTTTTTTTATATTTTTGTCATTAAAATTTGAAAGAAAAAATAATTCAAAAAACTTTTTAATGAATTTGTAGTATGAGGAAGTGTCAGCCTAATTAATATTTTTGCCATCTAACCTTGCTTCCATTTGTACCCCACATTCTACCCTGACTTGAAAGATGGCCTGACTGCATGAAGCAAAGCCCAGAAACAAAGAGGATAGAGTGTAAAATATGTTGCTTTTGAACCTAAGTGAAATTAGAGAAAAACTGATATTTACCAAGGCTCTGTTACATACAAGACTTTCACATAATTTTCCCTGCCAGTAACCTTGGAATGCATCAGGGAATATTTTTCCCAACCGGAGGAACTGCCTCTGAACTGCTATAAAACCAAGAAAGCATTAGAATATTAGTGGGTTATCATCAGATTGGGCTTTATAGCAATCTTCAAAATGCTCAGAAATCTAATGGGAATATCAGATGATTCCAGATTATTATTTTAATTTTAACTGCTGGCATAAATTTTTTCTTTTTATGAAAAAAAAAATTTTTACATTTATTTTTGAGAGAGAGAGACAGAGCATGAGCAGGGGAGGGGCAGAGAAAGGGAGACACAGAATCCAAAGCAGGCTCCAGACTCTGAGCTGCCAGAACAGAACTTGACATGGGACTTGAACTTGTAAACCGTGAGATCATGACCTAAGCCAAAACCGGTAGCTTAATGGACTGAGCCACCCAGGTGCCCCGGCATAAGTTTTAATGAAACATATTTCTGTGCACAAGTTTTTAGTCTATACTACTGTGGACATTAACGTCTTACTGTTAGGTCTTAATCAAGCCTTACTGTTTACTTGTCTGGGAATAGTAAAATCATGTACTTATATAGTGGAAAGGTCAATGAACAAGTTACTGTTTACTTGTCTGGGAATAGTAAAATCATGTACTTATATAGTGGAAAGGTCAATGAACAAGAAATGAAAACACTCGTGTCCAGTCTGGGGAGATTATGAAGCAACTATAAGCTTCTTGTGTATGAATTTTTGTGTGAAAAATTTACTTAGGTAAACACCCAGAAGTAGGATTACTACATTTTTGCTTTATAAGGAACTGCTGAACACTTCCCAAGTAGCTTACCATTTTGCATTCACACCACCAATGAATAAGACTTCCTATTTTTCCATTCCCTTGCCAGGGTTTGATATTGTCAGCTTGATTTTTGCAATTCTAATAGATGTACAGTGGCATTTCAATGTGGTTTCTGTTTGCATTTCCCTATTGGCAAATGATGTGTAATATTTTTTTCACATCCTTACTTGCCATTCATATATTTTCTTTGGTGAAGTGTCTGTTCAGATCTCTTGCCCATTTTTTTAATGGAATCATTCATTTCATTATTAGTGAATTTTAAGAAGTCTTTATAAATTCAGGGTACAATTCTCACAGCAAATATGTTTTTTACACAGATTTCTCCCCAGTCTGTGGCTTATCTTTTCAACCTTTTCACAGCCCCTTTGGCAGAGCAAAACTTTTTAAACTCTGATTAAGTCTAGTTTATCAACTTTTTTTCTTATGGAACATACTTTTAGTGTTGTATATTACAAATCCGACCAACCAAAAAGCCATGCAATTTTCTTACATAGAGATCAGATTTGTGTATCTTTCTAACTGTGAAAAATGCATACTAGAGTACCTATATATGGGCTGTCCTGAGAACCAGATGGTCATGAGTCTAGCACATCCAACTCAGAGTGATCAACTCTTCTAGAATTTGTAATGGAAATAAAAACCTCTCCAACAGTATTTACGTTGTTTTATATAACAACAGTATAATCTAGTTTTACAGATTGCTAGACCTGACACTCCAGTTGTTGATTTAAAGACATGTCTCTTTTCTGTTGCTTTTAGAAGTAATCTACAGCATTTAAATGAGAGTGTTGATCATGTAGGTGATAACTGGTTAGAGCTATGCAGAACTTGACACGTTTATTTTTTAGGATGTTGCCAATACTTCTTATTTCCATTCCTTAGTGAATTTAGTAGTAGCACCTGTTAAAGAAAAAAATTCAACCGAGTAAATTTGAAGATCTGCTTGGCTTTATTAATGGATTCATGAATCAGGCAGCATCGCATGTAGCAAGTAGAGGGGAGCTCCAGGGAGTTGTGAAAATGGAAAGTTATTATAAGAAGGAGGGTGGGGCAAGAAAGTTATTAACAAAAGAAAAGAAAGTATTGTTCCAGACAGAGTCACCTTCCTTTAGGTGGGAAGGCAGGGGGTCTTATTAGATGATTACCTCATCTTCCTTTGGGTATTGGATGAGCCACTGTGACAGATTGCCTCCTTGGTGTTTATCACAAAATTCCTGATTGACAGGTTAAGATGTTTCTGGGGTAGGTTGAAATTGTGATTAGATTAGATATTAAGCCCCAGTTTGGTGAGTTGGCCTGGCCCAAATGACACCATTAGGGCCTCTGGTTTTTCTTTTCTTTTCTTTTCTTTTCTTTTCTTTTCTTTTCTTTTCTTTTCTTTTCCTTTTCTCTTCTTTTCTTTTTTCTTTTCTTTTTTTTCTTTTTTTTAATGCTTATTTATTTTTGAAAGAGAGTGAGAGACAGAGCATGAGTTGGCTAGGGGCAGAGCAAGAGAGAGAAACAGAATCCGGGTCTCTAACCATGAACTGTGACATCATGACCTGAGCCAAAGCTGGATGCTTAACCAACTGAGCCACCCAGGTGCCCCTGATATTTCATATTTCATGAATTGTGGTAGTTTAATTTTTGGGGAAGTAGTCCATTTCATCCATGTTGTCAAATATATGTGTGTATAGTTATTCCTAGCACCCTATGATTATTCTTTATATGATTATTCTTTTGATGCCTGCAAGGGCCTGTAGTGATATTCCCTGCCTCATTCCTGATATTGGTGATTTGTGTTTTTTTTTATTTCAGTGGTCTTGCTGGAGATGTGTCAGTGTTGTTATTCTCTCAAAGAACTAGTTTTTATTGTTTTTTTCCTGTTATTTTTCTGTTTTTAATTTCACTGATTTCTTGTTTATATCTTTATTATTTTTTTACTTTTTCTTGCTGAGGGTTTAGGTGTGCATTTATTTTTCTAGGTTTCATAATGGGAGCTTGAATTATTGATTGGAGACTTTTCCTCTTTTCTTTAAAAAATTTTTTTGTTTATTTTTGAGAGAGAGTGCAAGCAGGGGAGGGGCAGAGAGAGAGGGAGACACAGAACCTGGAGTAGGTTCCAGGCTCTGAGCTGTCAGCACAGAGCCCAACATGGGGCTCAAACTCACAAACTGTGAGATCACCTGAGCGGAAGTCAACTGCTTAACCAACTGAGCCACCAAGGTGCCCCTCTGGTTTTCTTTTTAAGTTAGTGCTTAATAATATCCACATGCTAGAATCTATATTCAGGGGCACCTGGGTGGCTCAGTCGGTTAAGTGTCCAACTTCAGCTCAGGTCATGATCTTATAGTTTATGAGTTTTTCTGTGCCCACAGCTCAGAGCCTGGAGGTTGCTTCAGATTCTGTGTCTCCTTCTCTCTCCACCCCTCTCCCATTCACACTCTGTCTCTCTCTCTATCAAAAATAAATAAACATTAGAAATTTTTTAATCTATATTTATTAACCTCTTCAATTTATTATCATTCTCACAGAGACTTTCTTCTTCTTCTCCTCCTCCTCCTCCTCCTCCTCCTCCTCCTCCTCCTTCTTCTTCTTCTTCTTCTTCTTTTTCGCCAGTGTGATATTTTTGTTCTGTTCCCTCCATGTAATCCTCAATTTAACTTTGAATAAGTACTTGAAAGACTTTTTGGGATATAATTACATTGAGATTGGTTTTTGAAATAAAACCATCTTGGGATTGGTGTGGAAATTGGGGAGAACCTACAACTATTTAATTATAGTCATCTACTTCTTCCATTTGAGCTCTCTGAGATCATGTCTAGTTGTTTTATAATATTGACAGAACATTTCACATAATATGAGCTTTACAAATATTTGTTACATTTAATTTGAACTTCAGTGAAGGTAACTTCCAGTGTATGATACATGCTCTCAGGATTAAGTTATACATAGCTCTGATGTGGATTAGAAGCACTGTACATAGAAAAGAGGAAGTATTACTACCGTGACCTTGTTTTAACCTGATTACCTCTATGAAGACCCTGTCTCCAAATAAGGTAACATTCCAAAGTAATAAAGGTTAGTATATCCAACACATCTTTTGGGGAGTACATCTGCCCTCTAAGCCCCTCGAAAATCAGGAACTTCCTATGTGCAAAATACATTCACCTTATCTCAACATCTTCAAAAGTCTTAATCATTCCAGCATTAACTCTCCATCCAAAATATCATCTGAAACTTTTCAACTCAAGGTTCCAAATCTCATAATTGAAATGAATTGGAGTAAAATTCATTCTGGGGGAAAATTTATTTCCGTGAACTTGTGATCCCAGACAAGTTGTCTTCTTCCAAAATGCAATGGTGCGACAGGAATAGTATGTACATTCCATTCTGAAAGGGAAAATTTTAAAGGAAAAAAAAAAAGGTCATGGTTCCCAAGCAAATCTGAAACCTAGAAGGGCAAACTCTATTAGATTTTAAGGCATGGGAATACTCCTTGTTGGTCTGAATCTGTGTCCTGGAGGCCCACTGGGGTCATGGCCCCACTGGTGGAACTGATGATTGGGCCCTGCCCTTGGGGGTCATTCTTCCCTTTCTTGAAAGATAACACGTGTTCACAGTCAGATCAATATATTAGCCCATTTCCTGTCTGGAGCATCCCAGGAGTCTGAGAGCCTTCCTTTACTGTATCTGCTTTCTTTCCTCTTTGGTCCATATTGCCGGCATTTCTGTTAAGATTATTAACTGGATCCACAAATCACACACCTAATCTGTTTAGGAAAGCATTTCCAGCCATATATTCGGTGTTCTCTCCAGAGCATGCTTTCTCTTTTTCTGCAATATAGATAAGCTGAGAATTTTTCAAATCTTTAAGGTCTGGCTTCTTTTCACTTAACAATTCCTTCTTCAATTATCTACCTCCTCTCACATTTTATTATAAGCCCCAAGAAGAAACTAGGCCATACCTTCAACACTGGGCTTATAAGTCTCTAAATATCAAAGTACACCACTTACAAGTTTTACTTTCCACAGAACAGTAGAGCACAATTCAGCCAAGGTCTCTGCCACTTTATAACCAGGATCCATCTTTCTGCCAGTTTCCAATAACATCATCTATGTCCATCTGATACCTCATCAGAAGCATCATTAACATTCATATTCCTAACAACAGTGTCTTCAAGGCAATGTAGCCTTTTCCTGGTACCAATATCTATATTAGGCAGGGTTCTCCATATAAAGTGAGCCAATAAGACACACACACACATGCACACACATACATACACACACAAGAGAAAAAGAGAGAGACAGAGGCATGGGGAGAGAGAGGTAGAGAGAATGAGAGAGAGATTGAGATACTGGTTTATTTTTAAAACTTAATTTTAAAAATGGGAATAGGGGCTGGTAAGTCCAAAATCCATGTGGCAAACTGACAGGAAGAAAGTTCAGGTAAGAGTTGATGTTGTAGTTTTTAGAACAAAGTCTGCAGGCCAGGCAGACTAGAAACTTGGGCAGGGTTTCTCTGTTGAAGTCTTAAAGCCAAATTCCTTCCTTGAGAAACCTCAATCTTTGTTCTTCAGGCCTTTAGCTGATTGGATGAGGCCCACTCACATAATGGAGGGTAGTTTGCTTTACTTGAAGCCTACTTTAAGATTTAAAATTTTAATCACATCTAAAATATCACTATGGCAGCATTGAGCCTGGTGTTTGACTACACAACTGTGCACCACGGCCTAGCTAAATTGATGTAAACCATTAACCACACACTCCAATATCACGGAGTCAGAACTGACTTTGTACTAGACAAAGGCTGAATCCTGCTATAAAATGAGTGTGGGGTGAGAACAAAGGTTGCATATGGGCAACAGCCACATCTAAATTATTCACAGATAGATGAAATCCTGTTTCTTCTTTAGTGGAATAGATTAGGACGTAGTAGTAGAAATAGCATTGGCTGGCACACAGATAAAACTGTTTGCTGATTACAATTCTACCTTTTACAAGTTGTGTGACTTCAGAAAAATTACTCAACCTCCATGCCCATTTTTTAAGTTAGAAAAGGTGAATATTAAAATATCTGTTACAGGGCTGTTGTGAGGGTTAAAGTAGGTGTTATGTACAAACTAAGGGGACATAGCAGATATTCAAATATGTTGATTCTCTTCCTTTTTCCTTAAGTTTTAGACTCTGAAAATGAAATGATTAAAGGGTAGTTACTATTTCTTATATTAAGTGTAACTAGATAGTTGTACAGTACCTGCCCTAAAATTATTAGCAAGAAATTATAGATCAGTAATTAAATATTTAGTAGGATTCAAGTCTGCCTATACAATGTGTATAGATGCTTGTTGTGAAATAATAGAGGATACATATATTATTCCCTGCCTCCAGATCCTGGCACAGAGCTCCTAAAACCCTTATAATTTCGTAAGTGAGAAGAGCACTAGGAACATTTTTTGTTCTACTATTGGTCTTTGACCCTGGTTTCTAACACAGGGATCCTTGGAACTTTCTGGGTGATATTAGTGTCTTTTGTTCTAATGAGGTGACGCTTGGTGGGCTTCTGGATGGGGCTGGTCATCAGAAAGACCAAGCTATGATTAGGAGCTTGGAAACTTCAGCCCCATTCTCCGGTCTTTAGAGAAGGAAGAGGGGTTGACAATTGAGTTAATCAGGTCTCCTGGGTGGCTCAGTCAGTTAAGCGTCAGACTTCAGCTCAGGTCATGATCTCACTGTTCACAAGTTTGAGCTCTGTGTGGGTCTCTGTGCTGACACTGTAGAGCCTGCTTGGGATTCTCTCCTCTCTCTCCCTGTCTGTCTGCCCCTCCATGACTCACACTTTCTCTCTTTCAAAAAAAAAAAAGTTATAAAAAAAGAAAATTGAGGTAATCATTGATCATATCTACGTCATGAAGCCTCCATAAGAATCCCATTATTATGGGGGTTCAGAGAACTTCTGGTTGGTGAACACAGTCACATAGTGGAAGGGGGACATACCCCATCTCCATGGGGAGAGTACTGCCTGCACTTGGGAATCTCCCAATATTGCCCTACCAATATTGCCAGCCAATATTGCCCTACATATTTTTCATCTGTCTGTTCATCTGTAACTCTTATCATATTCTTTAATAAACTGGTAGTGTAACTGAACCCATGTCCATCTGCTCAATATGCAGCAAAGCCAATAACTGAGACATCAGGTTTGCTATAAGGACAGTTTATTCAAGAGGCAGCCAAAAAGGAGACTGGGACAAGCCTCAAATCTGCCTCCCTGAAGGGAGAGAGAACAAGATTTTTATAATGATAGGGGTTGAGATTACATACATATAGATGAAAAGGGCAGGGAAACCTATGACTATTCATGAGGAAAGATGGAGCAAGTGCATTGAGCAAGCATGCATGCAACATACATCCCTTCTTCACTTTGGGGTGGAGACAATATCAGAAGGAGGCAAAATTCAGCACTGATACCGGAGGTTATCTTAGGACAAGGGGAAGGGGCTATGTGCATGTTTCAAGAGCCTGTATAACTAAATGAGGTCTTGAGTTCATTACCTTGGGAAAGGAATGCAGGTCCTTGATTATTCATAGGCTGAAACTATATCAGTTGATTTTAAGTCCAGGCTTCTGCAGAGACAGCTAGTAAGTTTGTGAGTGGGGTCTGAAAAGACACAATAGCTGACTGGGGGAAATAGTTCTTTGAAAAATAAGCTTTAAACTTTCTGCTAGTTTCAACTTCTTTAGCCCTATGGGGCACAGTTTCAATAACACGTTTCCCAGAGTTCCATGAGCTGCTGTAGCAAATGAATAAAACCTGAGAAGAAGGTCACAGGAACCTCCAATTTGTAGCCAAGTCAGGCAGAAGTTATGGGTAACCTGGGGACCTAGTGCTTAGCAATTGACATCTGAAAGTGGGGAGAAGTCTCATGGGACTGAGCCCTTAACCTGTGGAATCTGGTTGTATATCCTGGTAGATCGTGTCAGAATTGAGTTAAATTATGACAGGCAGCTGGTGTCACAGGATTTTTGGTGAGGAAAAGCCTGAAGCATCTGGTGTCAGAAGTGTTTTAAGTGTGGTAAAGTAGTGGAAAGCAAAAATAGAAGGAAGACTACTTGGTTTTTCTAACTCACTTGCTGAATGTTATTTATTTGTTAAATTAACCATAGAAAGAGCAGAGTTAAGAATTGATGGGCAAAGCAACTGAATAACCCCAGAGAATGCATTATTTTCATGTTGGTCTAAAATGTGTACTTAACATTAACTTTAGGTAATTATGATGATTTGCTTTTTAGTAATCGAGCGGACAAACCACTGGCTTCACATATGGGAAGGTACAGCTGTATTGTTCATCAGGAAGCATTTGAAATGAAGTTTCTAGATGTAGAATATTATAAATAAATCTAAAGATAATGGAAAATATTCAGAGCTTGGTATATGTCAGAAATCTTGGCATTTTCTTATCATTGGGTTTCTAGGGATTACAATAATTGACTTCTCTCACATACATACTGTTTCTTTCTTAACACTTAAATTTCTTTTCAGGTAGATATTCTAGTTAAAATGCTCAGAGGCTCCTACAAAGTAGAATGCTTATAAATAACCAGCCTGTTGGGATCCTTTAAGTTAAAAGAACATATTTGTAGAAAAACTAGTGGGAATTTAATCAAAGTGTGGACATGCTGCCAAATAAGTCAGTGAAAAATAATCATCACACAATAAATATTCAAAAAGAATCACCATCAATCAAACCAACAATGCTAAATGAATATAAACAATTGGAAAAGAGCATAACCAGAATTTCTGAAAACAGTACTTCTAAGGCCTGTTTACCAGAATTAGCATTTTCAACAATCTTTGGAATTTATCTGAAATTCCCAAATAGTTCCCTTTCTGTGATCATTTCAGAAACTCTTTTCTCTGCAGGATTATATTTATACCAGTTGAAAATTTTGCCCAGGGAATGGACTGAGAGCTATAGGCCAAGTTCAGGTGTTCACAATCCAGGTTATTGTTTCTGCTGCTTCTTCTGCTCTGTTTCTGAGGCCAAAAGCCTAGGGGTCATCATCATTCCTCTCTTTCCCTTCCCTCATACCCTGAAGTCAACCCATCGGCAAACCCTGTCACTCCTGCTTTCAAAATCTATCCTGAATTAAATTCCCCCTTTCCACTTCCACTCTATCACTCTATTCCGAGCAACCAGGCCCCCATCATCTGTCACATGATTTATAGCAATCGCCGCCCAGCTGGTCTCTCAGATTCTATTCTTAACCCCTCACAGTCTATTCTCCAGACAGCAACCAGTGATCCTTTGCAAATCAAATCATGTCTCTCTCTCTGGCACAAAATCCCTCCATGGTTTCTTAGCACACTCATAATAAAATATAGCATTCCTACTGTGGCTTAAAAAGGTATGCTTGATTTGACCCCTTTTCTTGCTCACTTCATGCTCTCCCAATCCAGTTCAGTCTGCCTCAGACTTAGGCATTTGTGGCATGTCTTAAAAAAAAATTATCTGGGTGCCTGAGTGGCTCAGTCAGTTAAGCGTCTAACTTCAGCTCAGGTCATGATCTCGCAGTTCATGAGTTCTAGCCCCTCGTCGGGCTCTGTGCTGATAGCTCAGTGCTTAGAGCCTGCTTCAGATTCTGTGTCTCCCTCTCGCTCTGCCCCTCCCCTGCTTGTGCTTTCTCTTTCTCTCTCTCAAAAAATTAATAAACATTAAAAACATTTTTTTAATGCCAAAATTATCCTTTTTAACTTTTAAAATTTTACACACCTCCTCTTCCGTCTGCCTGGGTATGTTCTCGATATTTTCAAGTAGATTTCTCCTTCAAGTGCACTGTCCTTGTCCTTTGTCATGTTCTACCTTTTAACCTACTTACTTTCTTTTACAGCACTTGTCAGTATGTGAAATTGCTGGGTTTTTTTTTTATATTACTTACTTGCTTAGTGTGTGTTTCTACCAGTAGAAAATAAGCTCCCCATAAAGTGTTAAGATTTTTAGGCTTTTGTTATTGTTCATTTCTGTATCTCAGCTCTACAGTAGTTAGTAATGTCTGTTGAATAAATGAATGAAGAATGAGTAAATTTCTATGAAAAGCCTGGGTGAAAGAACAGGACCATTGATCCAGACAATAAAGTACAAGATTGTAATAAAAAATAAGAAGTAGAAATACTCTAAATTGTGCTACAAGCCCATGTTAACACTCTCTTTCCCCCAAATTCTATTTACACTGACAGGAAAGAAGAGTAGTTTTGATCATTCCTTTCCTTACTACCAGTTGTGAGATTTTCACTTAAAATGTATGTTTCAATATAAAGGAAACTGTGTGTGTGTGTGTGTGTGTGTGTGTGTGTGTGGTGTGTGTGTATGTGTGTGTGTGTGTGTGTGTATGCGTGTATGTATGTACGTATGTGGATTTAATTTGATCAGAAGTTATTACCTATGGATGTGGAGATGTGACCTAAACACATGATCCAAGACTAGCCATTCAGACTTTTCTTGTCCAGTATTCATATGTGAGTGCAAAGAATTTGAAGTTCTCATTTTCTTCTTATGTTCTTCCCAACTTGAATGATGAAAACCTCAAGCTGTCATTGGCCAACTTCTCTGCTTGAAGAAAACTTGAGAAATTGAATCCAATTTACAAGGAAGTAGAGTTGGGACAGAGTTGGAGATGGGGAAGGAAAGGTGAATCACATGCTATCATCTGAGTTAGATTAGAATCTGGTCACGTTATCTTATGACAATAGATAAGCATATCTGTCCAGGGTAGATCATGCTCTGTGTAAATCTAATCTTATCCAAAACTGTATGGGGATGTGTTTTGTGCAGGTGTTCCCAGATTCCTCCATACAGAGGGCTTTGGAAGGGCTCTATGGAATGGAAAACCTTTTGGGGACGTGGTTTGAGAATCAATAATTGTAAATATCAAAGTAGAGAAGTTAAATAACTTTCCCTAGGGGTATAACTAGTTGATTAACTCACTGGTCATTAGAAAGAAATGGATAAAGATAATGATCTCTAATCTATGTTTATAGCCCTTAATTCAGAGTAATTTTATATCATTGGACTTTTTAAAGTCATTATACTTCCTAGAATCTCTTACATTTTCAAAATAAATCTCAAAGTCTTTAACCTAGTATACAAGCCTCTTGATGATCTAATTCTCTTCCTTGTACAACCTAATTCCACCACATGCCTTTGTCAAGCTATTAAATGTGCCTGAAAACACAATTCTTTGGGTTTCCTTCTATTTACAAATGCATTTGTCTCTGCCCACATGTTCTACTGGACTTAGCACATCCTGTGCATCTAACAATGCCTGGGATATGGTATGTATTCAGTAGATGTCAGCATAAATGAGTGAGTGAATTTCTTGTCTTTTGTAGGCCATTTTATCTAAAGAATCAGAGACATCAGAAAGTATATTCTGAATTAGCTTATTAAACACATCATTTATTTTTCATTTATAAAAAGAAATGCTTAAAGGGAATCGTGTCATTTTTAGATTGGATAAAAATGAAAACATTGGGGATTATGGAATAGCATCTAATTGCGCTTAACATATGTTCTTTGGTTTTTCTACTACAAGATTCCAGAGCACCCCAAAGGTATAACAAAAGATGTAACTGCACTTTTCAGGTTTTTTTAAACATACAAATAATGTGGTGTGTGACTATATTAAAAATATCATATTAAACCAAGCTGCCAGCTTATAATTTACTTTTGTTTACATGTACTTATTATTAAAGAAAGTTCAGACTGATATAGATCACTGTTTTTAGTTTAAACAAATTTGTTTTGGTAGTATAATCTAACTTGATAAAAAATAAATTATTTTTAAATCGACTTTTGATGAAATAAATAGAAGGGCCATGTATTTTCTTGAGAGTCAAGTATTTATTTTGAATATTGAGAAATAAGAAAATAATGATAAAATTCTCAAAAAATAAGAGGAACAAACCTCAACATAATAAAGGCCATCTATGAAAAACCCACAGCTAACATCATCCTTAATGGGGAGAAACTGAGAGCTTTTCCCCTAAGGTCAGGAGCAAGACAAGGATGTCCACTATCAACACTTTTATTCAACGTAGCCGTGCAAGTCCTAGCCACAGCCAATCAGACTACAAAAAGAAATGAAAGGAATCAAAATTGGTAAGGAAGAAGTAAAACTTTCACTATTTGGAGATGACATGATACTCTATATAGAAAACTCTAAAGATGCCAACAAAAAACTGCTAGAACTGATAAAGGAGTTCACTTAAGTTGCAGGATACAAAATAAATGTACAGAAATTTGTTGGATTTCTATGCACCAATAATGAAACAGCAGAAAAAGAAATTAAGGAAACAATCCCATTTAATAAGATACCTAGGAATAAACCTAACCAAAGAGACGAAAGACCTGCATTTTGAAAACTATAAAAAAAAAAGATTAAAGAAATTCAAGACAACACAAAGAAATAGAAAGATATTCAATGCTCATGAATTGGAAAAACAATTATTGTTAAAATGCCTATGCTACCTAAAGCAAACTACACATTTGATGCAATCCCTATCAAAATACCAACAGCATTTTTCACAGAACTAGAACAAACAATCCTAAAATTTTTAAGAAACCCCAAAAAGCCCTCAAGAGCCAAAGCAATCTTGAAAAATAAAGCAAAGCAGGAGGCATCACAATTCCAGACTTCGAGTTATGTTACAAATCTGTAGTGATCAAAACAGCATGGTACTGGTGCAAAAACAGACACATAGATCAATAAAACAGAATAGAAAATCCAGAAATAAACCCACAATTATATAGCCAATTAATCAGAAAAGTAGAAAAGAATATCCAGTGGGAAAAAGACTCTCTTCAATAAATGGTATTGGGAAAACTGGACAGCCACATGCAAAAGAATAAAACTTATACCATACACAAAAAGAAATTCAAAATGGATTAAAGACCTAAATGTGAGAACTTATAAAACTCAACACCAAAAAAAACAAATAACCTAGTTAAAAAATGAGGAGAAGACATGAACATACATTTCTCCAAAGAAGACATCCAGATGGCCAATAGACATGGAAAGATGCTCACCATCACTTATCATTAGGGAAATGCAAGTCAAAGCTACAATGAGATATCATCTCACACCTGTAAGAATTGCTAAAATCAACAACACAAAAAACAACAGGTGTTAACAAGGATGTAGAGAAAAAGGAACCCTTGTGCACTGTTGGTGGGAATGCAAACTGGTGCAGCCAGTAGGGAAAACAGTATGGAAGTTCCTCAAAAAGTTAAAAATAGAACTACCTTATGATCCAGCATTTTCTGGATATCTACCCAAAGAATGCAAAAACACTAATCAAAGGGATACATGCACCCCTATATTTATAGCAGCATTATTTACAATAGCCAAGATATGGAAGCAGCCCAAGTATCAATAGACTGATGAGTGAATAGAGAAGATGTGATATATATGTATATCATATATATATATATATATATATGATGGAATATTATTCAGTCATAAAAATGAATGAATTCTTGCCATTTGCAATGACATGGATGGAGTTAGAAAGTATAACACTAAGTGAAATAAGTCAGAGAAAGACAAATACTGTATGATTTCACTCGTGGAATTTAAAAAACAAAACAAATACACAAAGGAAAACAATGAGAGAGAGAGAGAGTCAAAGCAAAAACAGACTTTTAATTATAGAGAACCATCTGGTGATTACCAGAAGGGAAGGTGGGGGACGGGTTAAAGAGGAGATGGGGATTAAGGAGTTCACTCGTGATGAGCACAGGGTGATGTATGAAATTGTTGAAGCACTGTATTGTATACCTGAAACTAATATAGCATTGTATGTGAACTAACTGGAATTAAAATAAAACATACTTTTTTTAATTTAAAAAGGGAAATAAGCAAATAAATCGATTTATTTTTATGCTAGTTTAGATAGCATGACTATTATTTATATTCTTAAGGGGCTTTTTCCTCTTTGTATGGGTGAATTTTATTTAACAAAAATAGCATATTTTCTGAGTGGAATGTGGTGGTTGTTCAACTTTGGTGTATACGTTAAGAGTCTCTCTAGGTCTTTAAATAATGTATGTAATGTATATTCTTGTATCTAACCATTACATGCATCCTAGAAACACTTTTTTCTCCAAGTCTAAGAAGTGATTCTGAGATGACTGATTTGAGGACCCCCATTAGGGAAAGACAAAAACCAGAATATTTCCTGATAATAGGCAGGAAAACCATGAACTTAGAGAAGGAACTTGTTTTTCTCTTTAGAAGAAAAGGTCAGAAATCTAAGGAATTCAAATAATTAGTAAAAAGAGTGGTAGAATTACAAGTAAAATGAAAAACAATCCATCCTGCTAATTATTGGTCATATATCGTGAAAAAGAGCCTAACTGAAGAAACTTCTGGGCTTTAAGTCAGAAAACCTTGGGCTTAAATTTTAGTTTTATGTCTCAACAGCTATGTTGTTACTAAATCTCTCTGTGGCTGAATTTCTGCATATAGAAAGTGGAAATAATGCTACTCACAAAGTTCATGTCCAGTAGGAATTAAATAAAGTGTATGCAATGGTTTTATCCTTCTCCAGATACTTTGGAAAGGTTTGATACATTTATTCATTCAGTAAACATTAGTTGGAACAGTAATTGGGTAGTCTCTCTAAGTCAGGCAGTGAAGGCAGTGTGTTAAAGCCTGGAAAGATTTAATTTCTATAATGAGGGGAAAAGTTATATTTTGTTGCTTTTAAAAAAATCTTTAATTATCAAAGTCGTAGATGAATATATACTCTTTGTGAACTTGCCAAAATCACTCATCTCCTATCCTCCAGCACTTCTTCCCTCTCTATAGCTAACCATTATGTGGCTCTTTCCAGATCTTTTTTATTGTTGTTATGATTTTATAATTAGTCTGCCAAATCTAAGAATAACTTTTTTCCCCAATTGGAATAATTTTATTTCAGCGACAAACAGAGGCTTAAAGATAGTTGTTAATCATCTCACTGACCCCGTCCAGAGACTAGGCCAGAACTCCAAAGTAAACCCAAGAGCTAAATGATATCAGCAAGGACATGTGTTCCTTCCATCTTTCCATGCTCCCATCCTCCACTTAACAGAACACCTGCACCTTTTCTATGGTTATGCAATGGCTACAGCTCTTTTAAATATCAGGTCTTCAGCAATGTCCAAAGGCACAAAGTGCAGTTTTCCTAACATATCTCCTTATAAAGCATTTTCCCAGAAGCCCCCAGGAAACTTCCCCTGATGTCTCATTGACCAGGTTAAAATTAATGATATGCCTAAAAAATTGCGAGAAGAACAGAATGACTATAATTGGGTTAGACAATTGACATTCATCCTCATATCTCCTGCAAACAGAGGAAGGGTAAACATGAACAAAGCAAAGTCTCCGCAGCAAGAGAGAACATGATGAAGGATGGGTGTTGTGTTGGCCACCTTCGGGGTCTGCCAGAAACACAAATTAAACGGAAACTGTGTTCCATGGTGACAATAAACATATTTCTAGAAAAAATAAAGATGAATGTTTCCAGTCACCCTTCAAATCTCAGTTCACCTTTTGCTTCCCCCAGCAAGCATTTCCTTAACTTCCCAAACAAGGTCAGATCCTTGTTTTACATCATCAGAGGACCATTGGCAATTTCGGAGCTAGCTAATACAAATACTGCTATGAGATTCTTTGATTATGTATGAATTACTGACAACAGTATAAAATTTATGGGGACAGAAACTAGGGTTATTTTACTCACCTTTAAAAATTTTTTTTTAACATTTATTCATTTTTTGATAGAGACAGAGTGTGAGTGGGGGAGGGGCAGAGAGAGAGGGAGACACAGAATCTGAAGCAGGCTTCAGGCTCTGAACCGACAGCACAGAGCCCCATGGGGGGCTCGAACGCACAGACTGTGAGATCATGACCTGAGCCGAAGTCAGATGCCCAACCGACTGAGCCACCCAGGCACCCCAATTTTACTCACCTTTATAGTCTTCATGCTGTACAATGCTGGACACATAATAGGTGAATAAAATTTTATGTAGAATAAAAGTTCATTTGAACTGAGAAGAAGGATAGTTTTGACTGGTATTGAAATAACACAAAGCAGCAAAGGGATGGAACTATAGCATAGAAAAATTAAATGGATGATCAAGCAAATTTTAAAAGTTGACATATGCACAAATTGCCTAGACATTAAGAATTTAAACATGCTATCTCTCAGGCAGGGACATGTTTTGAATTTCTTAGTACTGTTCTTAAAAAAAAAAAAAAAAACTTATGAAGCAGGCCTTGACTCTCTGACATGAATATTTTAATACTTAAAAGCCTCCTTCGTTGGCCTCAATCTACCCCTGTGCTGTATATGTGTGTATGCATGTTTGTAAGTAGGAGGCCCGTTTCTCTCATCTAGAACTGTGGTCAAAAAAATTAAATTTAGGAAAAATTAAGAAGTTAAAGCATAAATTAATAGAACAAACTAATTAAAAAATAGTACTCTTTTTAGTAGAGTCTAGAACTAGACAGTCAGAAAATAGGGTCTTGAGGTTGGAAATGAGGGGGGGGGGCAGGAAGAGAAAAGGAGGAGGAGGAGAGAGAGAGGCACACAGAAGAATTTATGTGCTATTTTATTTAAAGATTCTGAAGAGGAGACGGGGGAGGTACTTCTTCCACAGAATGGACACACTCCATCTGTTTGGTCTTAGAAAGACTCTCTGAGCTCTGTCATACTGTCACTAGCCCTGCTTCTAGCCATCCTGGTTGTGTGAGATTGATGGCAGAGAAACCGAGCAATAGGAAATCAAGAACAGAACAGCCTTATCAATCTCTCTAGACAGGCGCTTCTGAAACACAGCAGCCTTGAAAGGCCATGATGTATGAATTGATCTTTTTGGAATCTTTCTGCCGCAAGAAAAATCCATGAGTCTTCCTAGATAAAGAATGATAAAATCCTCAAACTGTGGTGTTCTGAAACTTTGTTATAGTCCATAGAATTAAATTCTGGTTCTTGTACTTTTTGTGGTATGCATATCTGTGTATCTGAGTGTGTCTCGTTTTGTTCTCTTATGGATGGAAAATGTTAGCCTTTTCCCTTACATTGTCAGAGATATCATGGTATGTGCATTAGGAGATTGTTAAAAAAAACACTGTGACATGGTAAAATGAATAAAGCAAAAAGCATTTGTAAGAAAGGAAGCCTTATTTCAAACTGCATCTACCATCCTATGTCTCAAAGTCACAAATATGCTTTGGAATCAGTTGGCTGTTGGTGCCAAAAGAATTTCCAATGAATATTGAAATTCCTGAAATATTTAACTTACAACAACTAATTGTACAGAGCCAGAATTATTTCCAAGGAAGAATAAATATGGAAAGCTTTCTTAATAATAAGCACTATTCTTTCTCTGCCTTCACCAAATCCTGAACTTGTCCTAGTTCTTCAGTAAATTCAGAATTTGTTGGCTGTTCAATTTTACAATGTAAAAATAGAGTCAGTTTTGACTGAGGGCAGCACTTTTAAAGACTCTCACCAAGTTGGTAACAGTGTGAGGGTCAGAGGAACTTGGGATTGTCAAGACTGATATAAATATGTTCAAATACTGATGGACATATATCTTGAAGTTGCTGAGTTTCTTATGGATTGTACATAGTTATAAGGCTTTGTGAAAAATATTCTTGACTCCTTAAGAAAACTCTTTCTGACTTTACAAAACAAGCACTGTTTTTCTCCAGGAATCGAGATATGGCTGGCCTCTCTCATCACTTTTCCTCATGGAACATTTTCCCAGTTCCTACTTATTTTCTCCTATTAGGTATACATGAGAAAAAGTAGAAACTACTGATAGTAAATCCAGTATGAAGCAACAAAAACCCAAGCCTACAATGGTGGCTGAGGCAATTGCAATGCTGATTGCAATCAATGGACTATAGCATGAACTTCCTTATTTCTTCATTTTTATGGTAGACAGAAAACTTGTGATCAACTATTATTACATAACCAGAGAAAACACTCAAAATTGTATCACAGGACTCTTGGTCTTAAAGTTGAGCTTTATTTAAAATATGTATGAGATGCTTGATTCTTACTAAATTTGTTTATGATATATGACATGAAGTGATTAAAAATTAAACATTTCATAAGATGTGAATGGTAGAAGTTATGTAAATGATACAACTAATGTGAAGATTTGTTATTTTTCTGCCTTGATCAAATTGACACAATCAAGCAAAAGTTCACCCAAATTAGATTTCAGTGCTTTAAAGGAAGTCATTCAATTGAAACTAATTTTCTTATCCCTTGTCTCTTCTGTGTGCTGTCTGATTAATTTATAGTCAAAGCCAAGTGGTGGAAATGGATTGCCACAATGTGTTTCTTCTCCTAGAGGTTACTTATTTCCTTTTGGGGAGTTAATTTCATTTTCATTGTGTATAGAGAAAAATTATGTAAAATCACTGATGTGGGGTCTAAATTAAGCTCTCAAAGAAACAGAGCTTATAGAATAAAATTTAGGAAGATGTTCCAAAAATATAACAAACAATAATACAAAGAAAAGAATGCCAGAATTTTCAGGAAAAAAAAAAAGCTGCAAAGAGATTTCTTTGCTCAAGACAGTTTAAATGCGTGATTATTTTATGTCTTAGGTAACTAATTATTTTCTGTCTGAAATTCATTTTTTCCCTTCCATCTTCTTAATACACTGCCCTGTAAGTTCTACTCAAATACTTAAAAAAATGTTTTTAGTAGGTAAAGAAATAGAGCACACAAAAGCAATAAAACAAGACAAGCCCAAACTGATATTCAAAGTGGCCAAACAATGTAGGTAAACAGAAAAATATTTCTTCTTGATGAAGCCCTGAAAAAATCTATCCACAATGTGTACACTAAACAAGAAAGACTAAAGTACATCTGAGTGTAGAGTAACATTAAAAAATAAGCAATAATTTTAACATGCTGGATGAAGATGCTGCGTTATCCTAATTTTATTTAGTATCTCCAAATTTCTTTTTAGCAATTAACAGTTTACGCCAGAGATCATCAAGCTGTAGTTTGTCGATTGGCTGCCTGTTTTTATAAATCAAGTTTTGTTGGAATACAGAAATACTCATGTGTTTATATATTGTCTAGACTACTTTTGTCCACAAGAGCAGCGTTGATTAGTTGTGATATTCACAAAGTGTAAATATATACTATATGACTCTTTACAGAAGAATTTTCCAAATCCTGGTGTATACAAATGAAAATAATAAAATTTAAGCTATTTTAACATGAAAAATTGAGGCAGTTTTACCAATGAAAAGATGAATATGAGTTATAGAAGCCTAAGATAAGCAAACTGTATATTTTCTAGAAATAATAATTTTATTCCAAGAACACAATGAATATGAAACATTACCTATTTGGACCTAGAAAGGAGAGGAAAGCATTCGAAAAATCTATCTACTTTTTAGGGTAAATTAACTGCTATATCAAACAGCTCTAAGAGGTAAGTGACATACACTATTACTGTTATTAATTTTTTCACTCATAAAATAATCTAAAGAGTCTTGCTCTTTGGAAGACTTTCCTGGGGTATTATTGTCTGCTTAGGACTTTTGGGATCCTTATATTTTTTGTGGTAGTATTTTCTTCTCGGTTTTTGGAGCTTTCATCATTTCACTTTCTGATAGAGAAAAAGAATCAAGGATTGTGAGTGGGAGGGTTTTATGGGCCATGTTTGAAAGTGTGGTCTGTCATTTCCATCCAGATCCATTGTTCAGTGTATAGTCACATGATTTCATGTAATTACAAGGGTGACTGGGATATGTAGTTTTGCCGTGTGCTTGGCTGGAAGAGGAAATTAGTTTGATAAACTAGGTAGTTTCTGTGTTAAATGTATGTGCCTACATCTGTGCCCAAACACACACATTTTAATATAGAAGAAGCAGTTGTAATCTCATTCATAAACAGCAGTCAGCTGTTATTGCTAGGAAAGTGGCCTAGCAATAAGAGTCTGTGGCAACTGTTCAAATTCATGCATTCAAATTACAGCAAATTTTTTTATGGAGGTGAGTTTTCTCTTAACTTTATATATTTATGACAAATAGTTGATATTTATGCAATAAGAATAAAATTTAGTACTTGGGTGTCACAAATAAAAATTAAAAGTGAATATCCTTTAAATATTCTAATAAATTATTAAGAAAATATGAATGTCTCAGTGTAAAGTTGAACAAAAGGTATGACATTGTTATCAAAATATCTATAGTCTAGAGAGTAGTGCTCTCCAAAAGAAATATGATATAAGCTATGTGTGTAATTTATAATTTTCCAGTAGCCATATTAAAATATAAAAATAGTAAAATTCATTTTAAGAATATATTTGATTTAATCCATTGTATCCACAATATTATAGTTGTCAGCTTGTAATCAATGTAAAATTGTTAAGGTATTATTTTTTATGGCTCTTTAAAATCTGGAGTGTATTTTATGGTTGACACATTTTAGTAGCCATATTTCAAAGACCCAATAGCCACATGTGGCTATGGCTACCATATTGAACAGTACTTTCCTACATCACTGACTTCCAAACTTTAAGGAGTCTGACAACGACTCAGTAGATTTGGGGTATCCCAAGAATCTACATCTTAACAGATATCTTCATGCTTTTCATGCAGGCTGTCAGGGGTCTATAACTAATGACAAGCTGCTTAGAAATCTCTAAGGTCGTTTCCACAACCAATTTTATAGTTTCTAGGATTTTTCAGAGCCTATAGTCAAATGATTTCAGTTTGCAGTGTCTGTGATAGCATATAATCTTATGGAAAATTTGTTTAATAAAGAATATTGAGGGGTGCCTGGGTGGCTCAGTTAGTTAAGCATCTGACTCTTGATTTTGGCCCGGGGAATGATCTCACAGTTCATGAGATCGAGCCCCATGTCAGGCTCTGCACACAGAGCCTGCTTGGTATTCTCTCTCTCTCCCTCTCTCTCTCTGCCCCTTCCCCACTTGTGTTCACTCTCACTCTCTCTCAAAATAAATAAATAAACATTAAGTAAAAAAGAAAGCATATTGAATTTCCAATCTCCAGAGATTTTTCACAAAGCCACAGGGCATATTAACATTGATTAAGGCCATCTTTGTCATATGTCAAATGTCATCCTTCTCCACCAAGTAAAGGGACAGATGGATGGAAGGCACCTTTACAGTGTCACTGAAAAAATGCTCTCATCGTTGCCAGATATAAAGTAACTTATCCATTTTGTATTACAGAAAACAAATTAAATCCACATGTAGTAGATCTCAGCATTTAAAAAATGTTTCTCACATTCTCAATCATTAGCAACATATGGCTTATTTTTACTGTTTTATTATCCTTCTCAATTGTAAATTTCCCTCAGATCCTCAAGCTAATATGCTTTCCTATAGGCTCTACCAGATGTCTCATTCTGTCTGATACCATACCTGTCTGAAATACAAATGACTGCTATTTAAATGTTCAACATCTCTGTAAATGCAAATGATTTGGATATGTATGAAGTTTTCTAAATCAGTTTAAAAAATCAAGTCTCTTAAAATCTTACAGGCATATTGGCTGCAGCTTCTGCTTTAGGAATAAACTGCGTTTTTTTCATTATTTTCCAATTTAAAAGGATTGATTCCATTCACTCATATCTGTGAACCATTCTCCTCTAAAATCAAGAAGACCAAGGACATCTTAGAGTTTATATCTTTTTAAAAAAAAAAGATCTAAAGAACAGAGGAAATACACTTCTCCAAGTCTGCTTCATCTGTTGGCATGAATCCAGTTCAATCGTCTCCATGATTAATCATGGTCCAACATATTTCTCCCAGCTATTTTCTTTCCAAAGACGTTTACTTTTAAGTGACGTATAAAATGTTTTTAGCTTTATCAGAAAAGAAGTTGGGAAATATATACTGTTAAGTCAATCTTTGTTGCTTAAGACTTTTCTGTGAAATTTCTTGACAATTTGGGGAGAAAAAATGATCTAGCTTTCATTTATCCCCTCAAATTACTTAGAAAGTGAAGGCTCTTTTGGGAATGTTAATTCCAATAATTTATTAGATCTAATTTTTCATCTGTAAATTGAGCATATTCTAGATGCAAGAGAGTGCCACACATATTGCTAAGAATACAATGAGCCTTAAGACATGACCCCTACTTCCCAGATTTAAGTTGTGCTTGTATGCATGCCATTTCATTTATTTCTTGGATAAAACTTTGTAAAGTAAGTATTATTAGTACTCCAATGTGGCTGATTGAGAATCTCAGACCCAGGGTTACCCAGATCCTATGTGTTAAAATTGGAGTACAAACCTCATATTTTAACTTCAGGTCTGCAATTCTTTCTACTACATCAGGTGAATATAGGGGTGAGGGCAGAGGCAAAGACAGAATGTATTCAATTCAATGAATGTTATTTATGATACTTACCTTAATTCTTTCCATTATGTAGCAAATGTAATGTCTAATGTCCTAGATGGTTTTCATAAAATTAGAGAAATCTTGTGTTTGAACAGTGATGCGGAAAAAACGAGACTGGCAAAGAATAGAATCAAGCTGATCATTTTTTCCCTTTAAAAATACTCGATAAATTACTTATTCTTAGATTCTCATATAGCCATTTTCTTATACCTGAAAGATATTTAATGTTATATTGTTATGCCATCACATATTGAACAGTGAAAATTAGTATAATTTAGTTCATGTAGAAAGCTATTAAGACCTTTACAGTAAAAAAAAAAAAAATAAGTGACTATCGTTCCTGGAGTATTGAAAATATCAATTGTTATACCGTCTGACAAATCAGAGTTAAATGATAGTTAATAACATGCTTTTAATGAAGAAAAGACACAAAGTACTGTACTACCTTTTGTATCTTTTCATGTTAGCAGGGAACAATTTCCCAGCTCATTTCCCTCTCTACCCACCAAAAAAATATTAAAAATGAGACCTGATTTTTAAATCAACATTTATTAAGCTACAATTGGATTATAGGGAATACCATTACAGAGACAGATTTTATATTTGGAAAATATTTTCAAACATTAATGATGGCTCACGGTAACTGAACTTTATTAGTATGTGCATGCTATAGTCTTACACAACTAGCCTTTCATCAGCTTCTTTTTGTCAAATAGTTACTCTAAGACTAAAGATGAATAAATTAATAAAGATTGGTCTTTAAAGAATGATGACTGAAGAGCTGACAGTGGGAGGTGAGGTCAAGATTAAAATGAGCAGTAACCTAAATTGTTATTTATTTATTTTTTCTATTTCTCTCCTATTCTCCAACTTTATTGTAGACCTTGCTCTGTGTACTCTGACACAAGGTATTTAAACGTATTTTTCCTCTACTAGTAAAGGTTTCCTCATCCCCTTGTTTGTCCTATAGATAGCTGATTCATCACTTTCTCCTCCAAGAGACCATTCCTAACCTCTCTGATCAATTCTCTTGGATATATCTTTTATAGGTACATATCCCTCTCCTTAGAAGGATTATCATGGGTCTAGTTTTCTTTTTGACTGTGTGATTATTTAATTTATCTCTGTTTTCTCTATTAAACGCATGCCATTATGAGATGAAGGCTGGTGTCTCTCTGGCTAGCCAATGTCTCCCCAGCATTCACTGAAATGCCTGGCAAAAATCTGAAATAAGATGTTATTTCCTTATCTCCTCATATAACCCCTAGTATTTCTCTTCAGTTGATAATTTATTCTTTAGTTTTATCACAGCCAAAGGGATATTTGCATCGGACCCATACTTCTAGCACCATTATAAAAAATTTTTGGTTAAAAACATCTAATTTTGTTGTGATTGATTCTTTTAGGGAAACAGAAAAGGTTAAGACACAAATTCAAGCCTTTTCAGATTTAATGAATGGATTAAAATTCAACTAGAGTGTTTCCATAATGCTTTATTATGAATCATTATTAAATTAAATTATTATTAAGTTAACTTAAAAACCCAACACTCGGCTTAAATAATAATATATACAACTTTGCCAAAGCAGCTGCCACCCTCTATAAACTTTCCAAGATCACCTTCCCCAACAAACTCCAAGTAGTAAATACACTAAATTAGCTGTCATTCTATGTATCTTTCTATGTATCTAGGTATCTATATCTATCTATCTATCTATCTATCTATCTACCTATCTATATTTTTCTATTTACATTCTATTTATATATCATATAGTATGTATATATGTATAACATATAGCATGGCTTTGTATCTATCTTTTTAAGCTTTATATATTTATAGATTATATTTCACACACATTTTCAGTACCTTGATTTTTCACTCAATATTATAATTTTAGGTTCGTTTATATTTTTATATAGAGCTTTAGCTCATTAAATATTCTTTCTGCTGCAGGGAGAAATTTAAGCTATTTTCAATTTTGATTATTTAATAAAGTGGCTTCTGATAATATTCTTGTGAACATGTTTTTATGCAGAGTTTATCTAGACTATATTACCTAGTTGTTGAATGGCTGGGTCTTGTTAAACATTTGGCTGTACTGGTTATTGTCAAATTGTTCTTCAAAGTAGTTGTACCAATTTACATTTCCATAAGCAATTTAGTAGATTTATTCATGCTTGCTTCACATCTTGATCCACACTTGGTATTATCAGATTTTAAAATTCTGTCATATTAGAACTATGGATACAGTGTGGATAAATCTTAGTGATTGTTGAATGGTAAAGGCAACCTTTAGAAGACTGCATATGGCATTATACTTTTTTGAAAGTAAAGAAATAATAAATTCAAAGATTCAAAAAGTGATTCTCTTTGTGAGAGGCAAGATATAGGAGAATGGGATGAGGAAGAGAAAATAGGTAGCAGAAAATTTTGGTGATATTCTACAACTTGGATATGGATTTGGATTTGTGGTTGTTATATGCATAACAAACAAACAGCAAGTCACATATGTATCAATACACTATGTGTTAGTATGTCATGAATTGTGGAGTTTAGTTAATCCAATTATATGAACACAATCTCCAAAAAGAAATAAACAAAAGAAAGTTAAATTTGTAAGTGTAGGTGTATGATGTGAAATCATGTTACATTGTGATTTTAATCAGCATTTTTTTCATTTTCCAATGTCAACAATCTTTTAAAATGTATTCGCAATTTGAGAATTCTGTAAATTACTGTTGATATGTTTTTCCCATTTTTCTATTGAATTAACTGTATTTTTCTTATTAATTTGTAAATTTTAAATATATTTTGGCTGTGAATTCTTTGTCATTTATATGTATGCAAATTTATTTTCTCTTTATTTCACTCATTCAACAAATACATACTGAGTTCCAGTTATGAGCCAGCAAAACACAAGTTTCAAAGTAGTTGGGATACAGGCATAAATAAAACAGGTATATTTCAAGCTCCATGTAACATATTTTATTTTAGGAGAAAAAAAGGTTAAAAATACACAAACATTTAGGGGCACTTGGGTGGCTCAGTCTGTTGAGCATCTGACTCTTGATATCGGCTCAAGTTGTGATCTCATGGTTATTAGATCGAGTCCCATTTCAGGCTCCAGGCGGGGCATGGAACATGCTTGGGATTCTCTCTCTCCCTCTCTTTCTGCCCCTCCCCAGCTCATTCATAAATAAATAAATAAATAAATAAATAAATAAATAAATAAGCAAGCTTTAAAAAAACAAATCAAAAAGCCACATAAGAGAATGAAAAGACAAGCCACAGACTGGGTGAAAATATTTTCAAAATACTTATCTGAAAAAGGATTGGTATCCAGAGAATGCAAAGTACTCTTAAAATTTAACAACAACAGCAACAACAACAACAACAAAACAAGGAAACCAATTTCAAAATGGGTGAAAGAAAACCCTAGAGGAGAAAGCAGGAAAAGACCTCTCTGACCTCAGCCGTAGCAATTTCTTACTTGACACATCCCCAAAGGCAAGGGAATTAAAAGCAAAAATGAACTACTGGGACCTTATGAAGATAAAAAACTTATGCACAGCAAAGGAAACAACCAACAAAACTAAAAGGCAACCAACGGAATGGGAAAAGATATTTTAAATGACATATCTGACAAAGGGCTAGTATCCAAAATCTATAAAGAGCTCACCAAACTCCACACCCGAAAAACAACCCAGTGAAGAAATGGGCAGAAAACATGAATAGACACTTCTCTAAAGAAGACATCCGGATGGCCAACAGGCACATGAAAAGATGCTCAACGTCGCTCCTCATCAGGGAAATACAAATCAAAACCACACTCAGATATCACCTCACACCAGTCAGAGTGGCCAAAATGAACAAATCAGGAGACTATAGATGCTGGAGAGGATGTGGAGAAACGGGAACCCTCTTGCACTGTTGGTGGGAATGCAAATTGGTGCAGCCACTCTGGAAAACAGTGTGGAGGTTCCTCAAAAAATTAAAAATAGACCTACCCTGTGACCCAGCAGTAGCACTGCTAGGAATTTACCCAAGGGATACAAGAGTACTGATGCATAGGGGCACTTGTACCCAAATGTTTATAGCAGCACTCTCAACAATAGCCAAATTGTGGAAAGAGCCTAAATGTCCATCAACTGATGAATGGATAAAGAAATTGTAGTTTATATACACAATGGAGTACTACGTGGCAATGAGAAAGAATGAAATATGGCCTTTTGTAGCAACATGGATGGAACTGGAGAGTGTTATGCTAAGTGAAATAAGCCATACAGAGAAAGGCAGATACCATATATTTTCACTCTTATGTGGATCCTGAGAAACTTAACAGAAGCCCATGGGGGAGGGGAAGGAAAAAAAAAAAGGAGGTTAGAGTGGGAGAGAACCAAAGCATAAGAGACTCTTAAAAACTGAGAACAACTGAGGGTTGATGGGGGGTGGGAGAGATGGGAGGGTGGGTGATGGGTATTGAGGAGGGCACCTTTTTGGATGAGCACTGGGTGTTGTATGGAAACCAATTTGACAATAAACTTCATATATTGAAAAAAAAATGGGTGAAAGATCTGAACAGACACCTCAACAAAGAAGATCTATTGATGGAAAATAAGCACAATAAAAAGGTGTTCAACTTCATGTGCCATTAGGGAATTGTGAGTTAAAACAGTGTGATAGCACCACTGAACACCTATTAGAATGGATAGAATTCTACCCACTGAGAACACCAAATATTCACAAGAATGTGGAGCAACAGGAAGTCTCATTGCTGTGGGAATGTAAAATGATAAAGCCACCTTGGAAGTCAGCTTGGCAGTTTCTTACAAAACTAAATATACTTTTACCATATGCTCTGCCAATTATGCTCCTTGGTATTTACCAACATAAGTTGAAAACTTATGTCCACATAAAACCTGCACTGGAATGTTTATAGAAGTTTTATTCATAACTGCTGAAACTGGAAGCAACCAAGATGACCTTCAATAAGTTAATAGATAAACAAAGTATGGTAAGTCTCACTTGGATAAGCCTCACATGGATAGGTCTCACTTGGAGTAAAGTAGCAAGCTATAAGAGGGTTTTGAGCAGAGACCTTGCCTTACTGATGGTTTACAGAATGATTCTGGTGGCTGTGTTCAGAGTAAACTGTAGGTTGTAAAGACAGAAAGAGATAGGGTCCCCCATTCAGTGACTTGATTTTTATTTTCATTATGATGTGTTTTGATAAAAATAGGTTTTTAATTGTAATCATTTTCTATCCCTACCCACTAGCACAAATGTATATTTTCTAATAGATTTTTTTTATCTTATAGAATATTGCATTTACCTTATTCTTCAAATTGTATTGACCATTATTAACCCTTTGCTCTTCCATATAAATCAGCTTATCTAGTAGTCTGAAAATCTAAGCTAAGATTTTTACTAAATTTGTATTGAAACTTGTAGATTTTAATTTATATTCATGCAACATTGAGTCTACCAATGAACAGGGGTCTATATCTCTAAGTATTTAGGACGTCTTTAATAGTTTTAGATTTTTAATGAAAAACGAATGACATAGAAACACATGCTATGTTTTCAATGTCACTTTTACTGGGAAAAACTCATGATATTGGAGTAATACTGAGATTTCATATCCTCCATTGCCCTCTGCTCTGCAGCAGAGCCCAGGATCAAATGGTGTCAGATATCAGATTCTGAAGATGGGTCTGTGGCATTTGAGTGAGTCCTCAGGTTCAAATTGCATGACTAAGGAAGAATAAGCCCTCTCCTTATATGATTGGGATTGGCCTCCAACAGGAGTATAGAATGCTCAAAACGTGATATCCACCCTGTTCTGCCATATTAGCATTCATGGGAGTGGAGTACAAGTCTCTCGCTTGATAAGATCTGGCAGCTAGGGTCCATGTTTGTAAGTTTCCTCTGTGTGGTATGAAAGTCAAATGGCCTGATTTATAATCCTAGCACTCTACCAAAGTGATTGCTTGAGGAGCTTGGTGTAGCTGGTTTTCCACATAGTTTTATAAGAGACATTATACAGCATCCGTTTTGGACAAATTAATCCCTTCTTCCCAGTTTTCTACATAATGGCCATGTAAATCTTTTGTTAGGTGGCTTCTAGGTACTTTATATTTTTGTAATTGTTGTCATTCTTAAAAACATTTAGCAGCTTTGCTAAACTTTAATTAATACTGATAATTTGTCTATATACTTTTTTTTGGTTTTGTTATAGGCTGATGTGTTGCCCCAAAATTCATATATTGAAATCCTAACCCTACTACCCCAAGTATGACTATATTTGGACATAAGGTCTTCAAAGAGAAAGGTTAAAATGAGATCATTAGGGTGATCCCTATGCTAAGATAACTGGTGTCCTCAGAAGAGGAGATTAGGACAGACATACCCAGAGGGAAGACCATGTGGAGACACAGGGAGAAGCTGGCCATAGACAAGCCAAGAAAAGAGTTCTCAAAAGAAACCAACTCTGTTGGCAACTTGATCTCAGACTGCTAAGCTCTAGAATGTAAGAAAATAAATTTCTGTTGTTTGAACCACACAGACTGTGGGACTATTGTATATGGCAACCCTGGTAGTAATACAGATTTCAAATTGAACTGTGCTTCCCAAATTTGGTCAACTCTAAGCTGTTTAACTGTATGTGGTAGTCTTTAAAACAATTTTTTTTAACGTTTATTTATTTTTGAGAGAGAGAGAGAGAGAGAGATAGCTATTTAATTTTTCCTAATTTTTTCCATATCAAAACAGGATATTTCTTTTTCTGCCTCATGTTCTTTTTAAAAATTTTTAACAACTGGATAGATATAGATATTACGTACATGATGCAAAAAGAAAGAGAAAATGGAGTAAATATTTATAATTTCCTATATGATTTAACAAAATCTGAAGAATGTAGACCCTGTTAACAAAATTCTTGCTAGTCCTCTTTAGCCAAATTTTCCTTAATTTTATTGGTGACATTCCCAAGCTATACAGTCCAAAGAACACATATAGTAAATACCCATTTTAGACATGAAAAACAGATGGGGATAAATTACTCTTCTAAAAGTACAACATGATACTGGGCATTAACTCTCTGTTAACTCTAATAAAGAGGAAGAAATTGTAGATTCTCATTAAAAATGAACAATTGTTCTCATTTTTTAACTTCATGAATAGTTGTGGAAATTGTCTTATTTTACCTTTTTTAAAAGTAAATTTTGAGGGGCTCCTGGGTGGCTCAGTCGGTTAAGCATCCGACTTGATTTCAGCTCAGGTCATGATCTCATGGTTTGTGATTTCAAGCCCCATACTGGTCTTTACACCAACAGTGTGGAACCTGCTTGGGATTCTCTCTCTCTCCCTCTCTCTCTGCCCCTCTCCCACTCTCTCTCTCTCTCTCTCTCAAAATAAATAAATACATTTTAAAAATAAATAAATAAATAAATTTTGAAAGTACAGGAAGTTATTTTTATGTATATGTTATTTTATGTGCAGCTGATCGTGTGTCTTAAGTCAACTCTCAGTAGTGTTTATTAGTGGGTTTATACTGATACTGTCACAATTCTCCCTGGGGATTTCATATGAAATGTATTTGGTCTAGGTCAGTGTTGGGCTGGTTCTTGACCTCAAAACCTGAATTTATTCTTCACTTTCACTTTTATAGAATCGGTTATTTCCTCTCAAGCTATATGTAATAACATCCCCATGAGACACTTATTGGGTTCTTTGAGTAGATCTTCAAATTTGTGCATCTGCTAGATATATGAGCTGGTTTTGTTTGTCTTAAAAATCTGACATCAAATCAATCACAGACAATAAGAGGGCAGTTGGAGTGGAAAAATAAAAAGAATTGCAATTTCTCCTTAGATCATCGGATACATATTTTTTAAATTTATTTGTTTATTTATTTATTTGTTTATTTATTTATTTATCTTTTTAAAATTGAATTATAATTAACATTCAGGTGTACAATATGAGGATTCAACAGTTCTATACATTACTCAGTGCTCATCAAGATAAGTGTACACTCAATCCCCTTTAGCTATTTCACCCATCTCCTCAAACATCTCTGGCAAACACCAGTTTTTCTCTGTATTTAAAATATTTTTGTTTGTCTTTTTTCTTCATTTGTTCATTTGTTTTGTTCCTTAAATTCCACATATGAGTAAAATCAAATGGCACTTGTCTTTCTCTGACTGACTTATTTCACTTAGTTTCATACCCTCTAGGTCCATCCATGTTGTTGCAAATGACAAGATCCCATTCTTTTATATGGCTGAGTAACATTCCTTTATATATATTTAATTAATTTATTTGTTTAATCACCTATTGATAGACACAACAAGTATCTTTGATATTGTAAACAATGCTGCAATGAACATAGGGATGCATATATCTTTTCAAATTAGTGTTTTCATTTTCTTTGGGTAAATACCCATTAGTGGAATTACTGGATCGTATGGTATTTCTACTGTTAATTTTTTGAGGAAACTCCATACTGTTTTCCACAGTGGCTGTATCAATTTACATTCCCATCAACAGTGTGCAAGTGTTCCTTTTTTTCCACATCCTTGCCAAGAGTTGTTATTTCTTGTGTTTTTTATTCCAGCCATTTTGACGTGTAAGGTGATATCTCGTTGTTTTAATTCCATTTCCTTGATGATGAGTGATGTTGAGGATCTTTTCATGTGTCTATTGGTTATCTGTATGTCGTCTTTGGCAAAATGTCTATTCAGGTTCTCTGTCCATTTTTTTAATGATAGTGTTTATTTTTTGGTGTGTAGTTGTACAAATTCTTTATATGTTTTGGATATTAACCCCTATAAGATATATCATATTCTCCCATTTAGTACGTTGCCTTTTTGTTTTGTTGATCATTTCATTCATTAAGCTCTAACTTTTTATTTTTGTGTGATCCCAGTAGTTTAATTTTGCCTTTGTTTCCCTTGCCTGAGGATGTCAAAGAAATTACTGCCTACATTTTCTTCTGGGAGTTTTATGGTTTGAGGTCTCACATTTAGTTCCTTAATCCATTCTGAGTGTATTTTTGTATATGGTGTAAGAAAGTATCCAGTTTCATCCTTTTGTATGCAGCCATCCAGTTTTCCTAACACCATTTGTTGAAAGATGGTCTTTACCCCTGAGTATATTCTTGCCGCCTTTGTCATAGATTAACTGGTAATATAAGTGTGGATTTATTTCTGAGCTCTCTGTTCTGTTACATTGAAATATGCCAACATACATTTTTAGTGTGCTTTGAAGAAGGCAGAGTACTGAGATAACTTAAGCAACAATGCGTCATTTTCACTGATGCTAAGGAAGGAATTCTCCAAAGTTTTCCCATCCTGTCACAAGCATAAGCTGAGTCATCTCTGTGATTGAAATTTTTCTGACTGATTAAAGGCATAATGCTAAATAAGTCTTTTTGAGTCCTATCCTTTCTTAATAAACAAGCTAGTGGTTGACACCTCATTTAGTGCAAGCTACTATTGCACAGAAAATGTTATCACATTCTGTTATCACAAAAAATATTTTATTTCAGCATTTTGTGATTCATCTAAGACCAATGTAATACCAAGAGTTTTAGTAAGGTTATGTCTAAGGAAAGCACAGTTGAAAAGTACGGTGTATGCATATACATATTTGTGAATATATGCATGCATATATATATATATGTATATTTGTAAGAGAGTTTTACAAAAAAACGCACATAAAATAGGCAAATTAGTATAAGTTTGCTATTAAAATCTTCATACAAATTACTTGGACTTCATTAACTTCTTTTGTTTTAATAAGGCAGTTTTTGATGCACATAAATAGCTACAGCAAGAGTTTTCAAATTTGAAAAATAGTGAAATGTAGTAGGTTGAATTCTGGCCCTAATTCTTCAGCCTTTCCTGTAAGCATATGGTCATGTCCACTTATGTAAGGATTTCCCTTGACTTTGAACTTAGGCATGTGACTGGCATCAGCTGATAGAACATAGGAGTAAGAGTATGCCAGGTTTAGGCTTAAGTTTCAAATGACCTTCCATATTTCTGCTTGCTCTCTCGAGTTTCTGACAAAGAGAACAAACACATGCTGATCCAAGGAGGATGAGAGGCCCCAGTAACAGAGCTGCTCTTGCCGAACCCTAAATATACAGTGAGAATCACAGCTGCCCAACTCACTGCAGCCTGACGCAGAGTTGCCCAGCTGAGTGTAGCTGAGATCAGCTTAACTCAATGAATTAATGCAAATAACGAATATCACTGCATGTCCCTGAGATGTTGTGGTTATTTGTCATGCAGCAGTATTGTAATAATAGCTGACCAATCCAGGGAGATTTGTATTTATGGAAATAAATAAATATATTCTTGTAAGGTATTTCCCAGTCTATGCTTTTCATTTCTCTTCCTGTCATTGCTATTTGGGGGGGGGGGGGGTGGAGTGGCCAGAGTCTCTTTCAGTGATACGCCTTCAAGACAGTTACTAAGGTAACTTGCCAACTCGTCTCATTTACATGCATGGAGCAGAAGTTGGGTATAAACCTCACCTTCCATCCTTAGCTCCAACTTGGGCAGAAACAATCACTGAAACTGGAGCCAAGATTAGATGTCATGTCCCATGTCAGCAGCTGCCTGGGCATTCTCTTCCTTGCTGCATCAATCTTAATATTGGCCATATCTCTGAGATCTAGGGAAAGTTTCTTCTAAGGTCTTCCTCTAATATGTATCCATACATATCCCCCACACAAAAATGTAAGTCTCTCAGTTAGTACTTTGTTTCACAAAAATTTTAATTGGGAGATAAAAGTTCTGCTTTTCTAAGAATTACCTGCACACAAATTATCAAGAACTCATTAACAATTAAAACTGTGCTGGGTATGGGGCACCTGGGTGGTACAGTTGGTTAAGCATCTGACTTCAGCTCAGGTCATGATCTCACGGCTGGTGAGTTTGAGCCCGCATCGGGCTTTGTGCTGACAGCTCAGAGCCTGGAGCCTGCTTCAAATTCTGTGTGTGTGTCTCTCTCTGCCCCTCTCCTGCTTGCACTCTCCCTCTCAAAACTAATAAGTAAACATTAAAAAAAAAAAAAACCATGCTGGGTAGAAGGCTGATTTTACAGTTTAAGAAAATCATTTGATGTTGGTAAGTTATTTATTTTAACTACTCTTATTCCAAAAAAGGAATTGCTGAAGAATCATAATTAAATGTAAATCAGAAGTCTTCACTAAGAGTGTATGTTTGGCTGAATGCTTTTTAAAAAACTGTATGGCTTATATATTTAACATGATTTTCTATACCATTGCTATGCATTTATTCTTATTCAAAAGAAAAAGTCCTTGAACTAGTTAAACTAAAGGAACTTTGGATACAAATGATCTTTAGTAAAAGCAGGCTGTACCAGCTAATGGATAACTGTTTGGGAAACAGGGAATATAACATATGACAGTTTAAATCTAATTATAATTTAAAAATCTGTTGCTTGCTCTTTGAAACTGTAGAAAGAAAAACCAATGATTGAGATTGTAAGGTACATGGTGTTTCCAAGATGTTCCTTGTTAGCACATTAAAGTGCCACTCTGACATCTGAAAATCCACCTGCTTATTGTGCCATGGAGTGGTTCAGAGAACACTGCTTTTTGTCTATCTGTGAACCATCTTTCATGTCTCAAGATGTGGAATATTTTCCATCCTTCTCTGAAAACTCAATACTGTGGTAAAAGGAAGGGCAAGTGTAAGTCCAATAGTGACTCTTTTAAATTTAGTGGTATAAAAACATTTAAAATTTAATTTGTAAATTTTCACTTTATTATTCATTTCTTCCATATTATAAAAAATGTGAGGACATAATTACCATAGTTGAGCAACATGTCAGGAATTGCATTAGAGAATACCCATGTCCTTGGTATTTCATTCGTTCTTAAACATGTATGAAGTAGCATTGATTCATTTGATATAAAACAAAGAGACTCCTGATAAGCAGTAACGTGTCCAAAGTCAAAAGCCAGGGTAGCAGTTATTGTCAGAGCTATGCACACATCTCTTCTTACCCAGTTGATTTATTGTAGATACCCATCTTTCAGCTTCTGCCCTGTTTAGTTCCTACTGGCTCAGTAGTACAGATAATTTACCCAGATACTAAGCACTGAAAGTGCCTGGGAATTGACATCCCCAGAGTGGTTCATTGCCAATGAAAGACAAGTGCAGGAGTATGAAAGTACGGCTGTCTTGAACTAGTTCACACATCAGTGTTCTGGGAGGAATCAGGTAGAGATTTCAACTTTGCTTGTAATTGTACCAGTTTGGCTTCCTCCCCTTCCCTTCTTGCTTCTCTTCCTCCCTTATTGCTCTCCTCCAGGGGTACTGGCACACAAAACCACACCCAGAATCTGCTTCTGGGGAATCCAACCTAAGGCAGGCAGGATTTGAACAGAGAACTAAACATTTCAAAAATCCAATTGCAGCTGAAGTCTTTAAGACAGTATGGTATTGGCACAAAAAAGAAAATATAGATCAATGGAAGAGAACAGAAAGCCCAGAAATGGACCCACAACTATATAGTCAACTAATCTTCAACAAAGTAGGAAAGAATATCCAATGGAAAAAAGACAGTCTCTTCAAATAAATGGGTATTGGGGAAACAGCCAGTGATTCATCTTTATGTATAACACCCAGCACTCATTCTTTTTTTTTTTTTTTCAATATATGAAATTTATTGTCAAATTAGTTTCCATACAACACCCAGTGCTCATCCCAAAAGGTGCCCTCCTCAATACCCATCACCCACCCTCCCCTCACGCCAGAGTGGCCAAAATGAACACCCAGCACTCATTCTAACAAGTGCCCTCTTTAATGCCCATCACCTATCTAGCCCAACCCCCAGCCACCCTCCCCCAAGCAACCCTTAGTTTCTTCTCTGTATTTAAGAGTCTCTATGGTTTGCCTCCCTCTTTGTTTTTATCTTACTTTTCTTTCCCTTCCCATATGTTCATCTGTTGTGTTTCTTAAATTCCACATATGGGTGAAATAATATGGTATTTGTCTTTCTCTGACTGACTTATTTCACTTAGTATAATACACTCTAGTTCCATCTACGTTGTTACAAATGGCAAGATTTCATTATGATTGCCGAATAGTATTCTATTGTATATATATACCACATCTTCTTTATTTTGGAAGAATTTTTAAAGTATTGGTATTAATTCCTTTTTAAATGTTTGATAGATTTCAATTGTAAAGTCATTTGGTCCTGGACTTTTTTTTTTTTTTTTTTTTTGGTAGGGAATTTTAAAATTCTACTCCAATCTCACTATTTATTATTGGTCTGTTCCAACTTTCGACGTATTTTTTATTCATTGTTGGTAGGTATGTTTCTACCAATTCATCCATTTCTTCTAGGTTATCTAATTTATTGGCATATAATTGTTCTTAATAGTCTCTTAAAGTCCTTTTTATTTCTGAGGCATTCATTATAACATTTCCTCTTTCATTTCTGGCTTTTATTTGATCCTTCTCAATAGTTAGTCTAGTTAGTCTAGCTAAATTTGTTGACTCTTAATTTTGTTGATTTTTTGTTTGTTTTCTATTCTTTACTGATTTATTTCTGCTCTGATACTTATACTTTCTTTCCTTTTGCTAATTTTGGTTTTAGTTTATTCGTTTTTTAGTTCCTCGAAGTTTAGTTCCTCGAAGTATAAAGTAAGGTTGTTTATCTGAAATCTTCCTTTTCACCTAGGTGATAATCACTATAAACTTCCCTCCTTTAAGTGTGATGGAAGGCCATCAATTTGAGTAGATTGAAAAGATTTTCTGTGGTATTACATGGTAAATAGACTGTAAACTAGTGAGAGGCAAGCATGGCAAGCAAAGGTTGCCATTCATCAGAAACACTTATTGGGCTCCCAGAACACTGAAATCTTCCAGAAACAGAGACTTTCCATGGATATTAATCCTCTTTGTGTTTCTCCTCTGCTCTGCTTCCCAGGTCTCCTTTTGTGTTCCAGTTTTTACGTAGAAGCAGAAAACACATTTTCCCCACCGCCCACAACAGAACCACACATGAGTCCCTCTTCTCACTATTTAGTAGTTTAACATGATGTACTATAAAAATATTTAACAGCATTAGAAAATGTTCTTGATGTTCTATTAAATGAAAACGCAGGTTAGAAAACAGTGAGTATGATACAATCACAATTTTAATTTATATAAATGCATAGGAAAAAGACTTGGCATATATTCTATAGATCAGTGCTGTCCAGTAGGAGTATGGTGCAAGCCATGCATTGATTTTTATTTGTATAATATCTACATTAAAAGTGTAAAAGAAAAAAACCAAGTGAAATTAATTTTAATAATATACTTTAACCACATATGTTCAAAATATTACCATTATGGTATATAATCAATATAAAAATTAATGACATATTTTATATTTTCATACTAAGTCCTTGAAATTTGGTGTGTATTTTGCATTTATAGCACAACTCATTTCAGACTGGCCACATTTCAAGTGCTCAGTGGCCACATGTGGCTATTAGCTACCATATTGGGCAGCACATCTTAAGAATGTCAGATATGGCTGATTTCTATTTTTATATTTATGCTTTTTTATACATTCTATTTTTATAAATAGGAAAAAATCAGTATTTTTTAAAAGTTTTTATTTAAATTCCGGTTAGTGAACATACAGTGTACTATTCGTTTCAGGTGTACAATATAGTGATTCAGCACTCCCATACAACACCGGTGGTCATCCTGATTAGTGCACTCCATAATCACCATCACCTATTTAACCCATCTCCCACCCTACCTCCCCTCTGGCAACTATTAGTTTATTCTCTATGAAAAGTGGGCAGAAGCATGAAGAGACATTATACATATATACACACACACATATACATGCAATATACAATATACACACACAAAATGGAATATTATTTAACCATAAAAAAGAATAAAATCTTGCCATTTGTGAAGACGTGGATGGAGCTAGAGAATATCATGCTAAGCAAAATAAGTCAGTCAGAGAAAGACGAATACCATATGATTTCCTTCATATGTGGAATTTAAGAAACAAAACAAACCAGTAAAGGGGAAAAAAGAAAGAGGGGCAAACCAAGAAACAGACTCTTAACTACAGAGAACAAACTGATGGTTATCAGGAGGGAGGTTGGTGGAGGGACAGGTTAAATAGGTGATAGGGATTAAGGGGTGCACTTATGATGAGCACTGGGTATTGTACGACAGTGTTGAATCTCTATACTGTACACCTGAAACTAATATTACACTGTATGCTAACTGGAATTTAAACAAAAACTTAAAAAACAAGAACCACAACCACTGTGCACTAGAATTATAATTGAGCAACAATTTATGCCAAGAACCCAATACTTGTCCAGTTGGCATTGTTTGTTTTTCATGGAAGATGAACCTACTGTTTTCTAGGTTGGTCTCAGGAATCATGGAAAAAACTAAGCCTTGAGCTAAATTTTGAAAGATAGGTAGAGAGTAAGGGAGATGAGCAGAATCATGGCAGATGTGGAGAAAAAAGCAAGGTTTGGTTTATGAATACTCTAGACACTCTTTAGATTTAGGAATCTAAAGTATACATGACTGGTAGTCCTATGTGTAGGTGGTTTAAGCAAGGATACAAGATTTTGTGAAGTGGGATAACCATTGGAAGGTTTGGTTAACACGTTACATAGAAATTCCAACATGAGAGACACTATTTTTTGATAGCACTGTCTCTGGCCAACAGAAGTTTAAATATATATATTAACACACCTACTAGCATCATTATCACACGCCATTGGAGTATTTATCATATCTATTGAATTAAGCAGAAGTTAGGGGACTCTTGGTGGGGTCGTGTGGGGATATTCTCAATAGAACATAGGTGCACACAAGGAGATGCATGATCATAAAGGTGATTCCATGGAATCTCTGAGCAGAAAGGGAACAGAACAAGGACACATGGCAATTAGAGGAGGAAAGAGTACTGTAATTCAGTGGGTAGAGAGCCAAATATACACTTGCCAACAGCATTTTCAGGTCAATGTGTTTTCAGTTTATAGAGATCTTTGAGTCGGGTAAAATGTTTCTATTATAAATGCTATTACAGGAAAGAAAAAGCAGAGTAATGAATTCCTAGCATAAGCTATTTTAATTTCCAAAGTGGAATCCACTTTCTGAGATACTGAGAAATGAAAAATAATGACAGGTGCTGAGGTAAAAAAACAGCCTACTTAAAAATCATATTCAAATCAGTGTTATAATTTATTCATAAAATGCCCAAGCTTATTAAATTGCCTTCAATTCTATTAACACTTTTCAGTGTTTATGAAAATGATACATTTTGTGATTTTGAATACTAACACCAAAACCTTAAAAATACTGATGGTCATTTCCATTTTTAAATATTTCTGATTTTCATTTTGATAGATCTTAAACCATTGCATCTAGTACTTAAGTATTATTGATCAACTCTATGAATCTTCAAATTACAGTATATTTCATCCATTTTTACTTCTTAAAAATTTAATAGAAATTATTTTAATAAAATTTTGGTATATTATAAAAATGAACTCTAAATTTTATTAGCTAGATAGAGAACATCATTATGAAGAAAGCAATTCATATAAATGTGATCCAACATGGTACATTTATATAATCAGAATATCTTGAGGAAGAGCTATTAATTATTCAAATCTAGGATTGATCAAGTATAGCAACAATGAATATTATTTGCTTGCAATCATTTGTACATGTAACTAATTTCACTAATTTGTTGATTAATTTTTAATAGAATTGACTTTCAACAGAGACTTGCAGTCACAAATTGTCTTGAATGAATCTAATATAAATGGAGTCTGCCAGCCTTACTAGAGATAAATTATTCTAATGTAAAAGAGAAAGAAATCTGTTTGAAACTGTAGCTAAACCTTTTCTAATTGATGACAGGTGTTGAGTTAATTGGTAGTTTAAAAAAAACACTACATTTCAGACAACTTCTTAATGGCTAATGCTGAGCACAGAACTTTTCTCACATTTTATATTTAAATATGAAGTTGCTTAAAAAATAAATAAACATGAAGTTGCTTCTACAAATAAGTCATATTCAGTACCAAACTTCTTACTCTACTTGCATGTTTAAATCTAACAATGGATGGAGGCCTTGGGCAAATGTTATTCTTTACAAAACAATGCGAATGTATAAATGCTTGAAGAGCATTGCTATCAATCCATTTCACATTCTATAGTATAAGGTATTTTACTTAACTTTACCTATATTTGACATTTTTATTGATTAATTAAATTTATAAAACATCCCTTTTATTTATTTTTAAGCATTTACCTAATACCTAGAGGACCATAGCTAAGAGGAGTTGATGAAGTAGGCACCTGCCTAAGTAGAATGCTTGAAGCAGGCAGCTTCCCTTTTCACTTGCATCCCACTCTCAAAAGAATAAAGGCTCTGTGACCTGAATTCTGAACCTGTTCATCTTGTTAAAATGCAAGTCTGCTGGGTGTCTCAGTCGCTTAAGCTTCTGACTTCAGCACATGGGGCTCAGGTCATGATCTCGTGGTTCATGAGTTTGAGCCCCATGTAGGGCTCAGTGCTGACAGTTCAGAGCCTGGAGCCTGCTTCAGATTCTGTGTCTCTTTCTCTCTCTGCCCCTCCCCACTCATGCTCTGTCTCTCTCTCTCTCTCTCTCTCAAAAATAAATAAACATTAAAAAATATATTTAAAATGTAAATCCACTTGATAGAAGGTAAGGTTGTTCTTTATTAACCATGGAAGCCTGAGCACATATTAGTTGGTCTCCACTGAATATAAAGAGCAAATATATGAGCAGAACACAAAACTGGAATATTCTTATAGTAAAATGGATAATGGTAAGATTGTAGGCGTATGATGATGGATACATGTCAGTCAAGGGGCCTCATGAAGGTCTCAAAGTGGGGAAAGATGGGCATAAGGACAAACATCACTTATGTCCCATTTTGTTTAAGGTAAACCTAGCCTACTATGACCAGAGAGATTCTGTTGGATATTTGTACTGACTCTTGATTAATTTATTTGTTCTAAAACTAAGTATTGCAATAACACTATTCTAGTAAGGATTCCAGCCACTTAATTCTTGGTTAATTGAAGTTTGTGCTTTTTTTCCTTATCTGTATATTTGCTAAAAGTTCTTTTTCTCCCAAAGCTTCCTAGTGACTCTACAATTCTCTGTTTTAAATTTGTTAATAAAGATCATATTGATATAGTATTCTCTTGTTTGGTAAATATAATTTTTCCTGCCATATTTTTAATTCTAAATATGGTCATTATCAGATAATTCTTTAACTGAAAATTTGTACTAATTGGTAACTGATTAATATCAGATTGTAAGAGACAGAGCTTTGAGAGCTTCAAGATAAATAATAACCCTTTTTACCTTCTATTATTTCACTGTCTCAATACCTTTCAATAAAATAGTATTTTTAGTATATGAATAAAGAATAAATATAAGTAGTAATTTTCTAAGTATTGTTTTTAGTAGAAGGCTGTCACTTCCTTGAAAAGATAAGGTATAAATGTATTAGCAAAATCTTCTAAAGGCTATTGAGGTCAAATATAGTGCTGCAGTATTGCAATTGTGGCATCAATCTTAGGGATGGTGGTTCTCCAATTTGGCAATATTAGAAAAAAAAAGATGCTTTATGAGACTACTAAATTCTGGGCCTCTCCCTGGACAAATCCAGTGAGATTTTATGGAGATGGAGGCTGGACATCTCTGTTTTTTAAAAGTTCCCAGGAGGAGTCCTGGATGGCTCAGTTGGTTAAGGATCCAACTTTGGCTCAGGTCATGATCTCATGGTTCACGGGTTCGAACCCTTCATGGAGCTCTGTGCTGACAGCTCAGAGCCTGGAGCCTGCTTAGGATTCTGTGTCTCCCTCTCTCTCTCTCTCTTTCTGCTCTCCCCCAGTTGTACTCTGCCTCTCTCTCTCTCAAAAATAAATAAACATAAATTTAAAAAAATTTTTTAAACAAGAATTTAAAAGCTCCCAGGAGCATGTTTGGCACAGTGGGGACTGTGAATTGCTACAGTAAGAGTGACAGAAAGGGTGTGTTACGGGTCTTTTCAAATTGTCTGCAATTTATAACTTGCTGATATCAAGCTCTCCAAAATTGCATCCAGGTTAGTAAAATAGTAATTTGGTATCACATTTGCAGGGACAACCATCAATTTTGCTTTGGAGGAAACATGTATTTTTTTTGTTTTGTTTTGCCTTAAACCCAAAGGCTCATAACAGTATTCTGTGAATAAGTGTCAGGAAGTGTTAAGCAGATCAAAAACATGGCCTTGACCCTAATGTTCTATCACATATAAAATTTAAAAAAAAATTTCTTCACTGTGGTTGGTGACTACCAGGAATTCTAAGTATAGAGTCCTGATAGCTTCACACCTTGAACTTGAAAATAGTTAACAATTAAAATGTCTAAGATTTGGGGGATAAAAAAGAAATACTTCAGTGCAAAATATGAATTAAATTATTACACATAAATTTTAAAAGCTGGAAAATGTTCCAAGAAATTAACTTGCCAGTTAGTTAAATAGACGTTTTGGAGAAGGTTTTTTAACTTGGATTCCAAAAGGCAATTTGTTCTTACCAATTGTCACTTTAAACTGTTGGCTTCATTTTCTCTCATCACTTTGAAATGCTTCTCAAACTCTCTGCTGCAACCATTTTGAACATAAATTCTCCTTCTACTCATCTGTGTTTCCTTCTTACCTACTAGTTTACTTCATACTTAAATGGGAAGTTGTATTTTAAATTGATATCGTAGGGAGGCATAGCAGAGAAGACATTTTCAATACAAAATTCAATTCAATTAATCACTTACTGAATAAAATTACATTACAGGCCCTTTACTAGGATTCAGGAATTCCAAAGAACTAAGTATATTCTCTGGCTCTGAATATACCAGGGAACATAGACACAGCAATAACTTAATCTAAAATGTACACACATGCACATATGCACACACAGAGATATATGCTTTTTGAGAAATAGATAAACAAAATTTGGTAGGGAGTGAGAAAGGAGTAAAGGAAGTAATTGACTTGACCTGAAATTTCAAAGCATCTGACAATTTATGTGAAAGGCAATAAGAATTTTGTGTGGCTAAATTAGTATAAGATTTTGGGAAGTGGGTGGTAAAAAAAAAAATTCCCTATAGAAAGACTGTCCAAAGTCATGGCAAAAAAAAAAAAAAAATTATTTTGGACAAGTAATCACGCACCAGTGGAATACTGAATACATCAGGGGAGAGGTGGAAGGTTTTTTTTTCTCTTCCTTCCTTACGTTCTTCCTATGTTACTTTCTATATGATAATTTACTTTGAAATATTTCTCTATAAACATTGTAGCAGAAGTGTGTGTTTGGACCATGGGGTAGAGTATGAACTTGCTCTTTAAGGGCAGTGGTTAAGTATTTGAACCACACTAATCAAGATTCCATACTTTGGGAACATTCAAAGAGAAGCATCGAAATCTATATCAAGGGGTTTATTAAGTAGCATTAGAAATGTTAGAAAAAAATTTCTTTGATGAAAATGAGTGGTTAGACATGTGGTTAGCTAGCAAGACTGTATAGATGCTATCCCATGCATAAACAAGACTTGTAAGTCAAGCACATTGTAGAGCTCGTGGTCGACTCTTGGCTGACTCAGGTGAAAACACGCCCTACTAGAGATTGTTGCGTCTGCCTCAGAATAAATTTCTGAGGCAAGAGGCTTATCTCAGGACAAAGAGGAGTTTTCCAGACCTTACTGAAGCAGATTGTATCTATTTGTAATTTATTTAATCTTATTTTGCATGCTTGCTAATAAATATTTGTGATTCACCAGTATTTGGTTTAACTCCTGCTTGCATGCCTCATGTCCCTTGGTGGGCACTTTGTGGATAAGGGTTGTATATAGCCAGAGAGCAGCCCCAGTTATCGAAAGAGCATGTCTCTTGCTGCTTCTCCAATTAGGCCTAGGTCAGTTCACAAGAACCTCCTTTCTTCCTACTGTCCTCATTTCTTTCTCTCTTTTCCTCCCCTTCTCTTCTATTGTCTGTTATTCATTTATTGAGGCCTTACTATTTTCCCACAATTGTAGAAAACACTAAGTAAAACTCATATTTTGTGTTTCACACAGTACTCAAAACAAAATTTAGTATGGATAAGAAAGTTGTGCTTCCTTGACTTTTTGTGTTTCAGTGATAGACCCAGAATTCCTCTGGCTACTCTTTTGAATCCCAGCTTGACACTATGTAGTTTTCTATCATTTTGGCTGTGACCACTACATAATGCATGAAAATTAAAAATAGAGAATTAATAGATAATATATGTATTTTTTTGCTTTGGGATATGTAGATCTGCTCTGTTCATGTTAATTCAGAGTAAGATTAATCTGGACTGAGTTGTCAAGAACAATCATTGAGGTAAGGCAGGCAAACTATAGGAATTAGCAACTGGAGGTCCAGAAAAGTAGCAAGATCAGAGTCCAAGGATCCAGACTGGGAAAAAATATGAGATAACAATGAAGAGTCAAGTCCAAGTTAGAGATTCTGGCCAGGGGCACCTGGGTGGCTCAGTCGGTTAAGCTTTTGACTCATGGCTTTGTTTCAGGTCATGGTCTCATGGTTCATGAGTTGAGCACCACACCAGGATCTGTGCTGACAGTGCAGAGCCTGCTTGGGATTTTCTTTTTCTCCCTCTCTCTCTGCTCCATCCCTGCTCATGCTCTCTGTGTCTCTCAAAATAAATAAATAAATTAAAAAAATATTCTGGCTACAGAAGACTATTTCAGAGTCCTATTTCAGAGCCTTCACACTCATCCGCAGCAATTGAGCCAAGTGCTGAATTGACCTAATTACCTCTGCACAGGAAATTCTTCATGTTTTTTCTGTTCGTGATGTGGATGAACATCCACAGCTTGGGCAAAAGCTGCATGAAGGGCAGAAACTATGTGATTATGTTTTTCAGTGAAACTCAAAGTTTTCAAATGTGCTTATTCAATATGAGTAGATAATGGTGAAAGGGTCTCCAAACTTAAACTAGAGATAACTTGTTTTGGGTTTTATGATTTTTAAAAAACTTCATATTTTCTTACTGCTATGGAGTTTCATACATATGACTGTAATTCAACGTCCTGATTAAGTACTTTGTGCTTCAATTTGTGTAATAGTGTTCGTGTGTCGTCTTGGGAGTAAGGATTACTTCTTTATTTGTCTTGCTGTGCTCTGTAGAAAGGTTTTCAGGGAAAAAAGCAAAACAGAACAAAAATTGTAGAATTTTGTACATGTATTTAAATTGTGGGCTCCTCCCTATTCTACAGGAACCTCTAGTTCTTATATCGTGGTAAGATTAAAGGCATTGTACCTGATGTCTGCTTTCATTCCATACTATTTGCTATGGCTTTAATTCACTAAAAAGTTTCAACTTATCATTTTATTTTATTGACATTCATTTTATTTTTGCCATGAAATATCCCTAAAAATAAGCCCAAGTAGATCCCATTGACTGTGAAAATTAAGATATCTTACTTTAGAAGTTATCACATAAAATCATGTCAGTAACATGCACAGCTGATCATCATGATACCTGTTTGATTCCATAGACAAAACGTTAAATATATAAACCAGCAATTAAAAAAATATAATTGGTCTCTTACCCTTAGGGGTCTAAGCACCTACTTTTGACAGCTCTTTCTAGCATAAATGCCAACATTCTTACCAAAGGTGTTTTCAGCTATGCTAATTACTTCAGTGTCTGTTCTTGGAAGAAACTGTCATTCTTTACTAATCTCATCATCCAGGAATAGCTCATCAAATATACTCACTACTTTAAACTCTTTGGCATTTGAATTAAGGGATATAGAGGGACTGGATTAAAAAATCATTAGATGCCACCTAAGAATGAGTTTTGGGGAGGAGTCAACATGAATAGTAAGTATGAGTACTATGAGTACTGTGAGTAACTGTCCTGGGAATTAATGGGAAGAAATATAGTATGGCTTGGGTGTATAATGAATGCAAACTAATTGCCTAATTCTCTGAATGACAGCTTACCATTTCCTTCCTCCAATTCTAAGGGTGAAATTTAAAATACAGAAAACTTGAGAATGATCCTTATTGGGAATAGTTACTAGATTACGAAAACAGACTTTAAAAACCAATAGAAATATATTTTCCCAGAATTTTGGTAGGGCTATATCAAAATATAAAACAAACTCAAGGTTTGTTAAGACCAACTTTACATCAGACATGGTTTTCTTTTCAAAGCATAAAAGTGCTTTCTAATACAATCACATTGATAGAAACAGTATGCAAAATGAAGACAATTAAGTATTTCTGTGTGATGACCTATTTTTGTTCTATTTAAGCTAGTTATAAAAGTTCTGAGACAGATTAAAATTTTCACCTGCCGCTTTCCTTCAAGGATGAAGGTTAATCCACAAAAATACAAAATATTTTTTGATAAACTACAAAAGTAATTTACAATTTCTATAACTTTGAGACGTTTTTTATGCTATTGGTAACTATAAAGTGAAACTAGTTTAATTCAGTGGTTATCTACAATCATTTAGAATGTTTGAAGGTCATGAATTTAACATCTTGGCCTTGTGAAATAAAAGCCCAAACCTGAGAAGTTAACTCAGCACATTTTAGTGAGACTTGTCTGCAGGCTATGTATACGATTAGAATAGAAGTGTTCAGATCTCTGTATTAAGGATGTCAGCATTTCCATAAAAAATAGCCTAGGTAAGGAGTTTAACTAGATTCAATCATTACATTGCTGGAGTTAGTTACTTAGGCTTAAACACTTGGCTCAAATATACATATTCTGATTATCTGCTTCAATTAACGAACATATTTAAATACAGAATTAAATTCCCTTTGCTAGATGTATTATCTCCTCTCTTTTGTACTTTGGCTTCACTCTAGTGAAACAACTAAATTGTGCATCATTAGAGTTTAAGGCTTTTCTTTTTTAGAGGAATTGTGTGTATGTGCATCTTGAAGCAATCGAATGTTAAGGATCATTTGAAAACAGTTGAGTTGCTTCAAACTTTAGAATCCCTTGGTAAAACACCTGTAAAAAAATAACAAAAACCCAGGGAGATTTAACAGTAGGGGGCACCAAGAGCCTCTTATAAACTTCCTGCCCCTTCTTTCTCAAGCTGTATCCTGGTTATCATTCCCACTTTCTTATTTATAATCTTTGGAGGATAGCATCCTTCTCTATATTTGGATAGTCAGTTGGTCTCTCGAAGGGCAAAAGATTGAATGGGAAAACAGTGTATTGGTTTGTATTTTCAGGACAGGATGTAATGAACTACAAGAAAAGATTCCGTGTTGCCACACATGGAGACAACTATTTCTCTGGCATTTCATTTTTTAGTAAAAGGCATGACCCTTTTATAAGATACTTTCAGACATGACCAATGTAACCCACCAGGCAAGTTTAAATTACCATTCTCTGTTATTCATATGTTTAAAAGTGACTTCTTGTAATAACCTACTCTTCACAAAGATAATTTTACTCTACAACTACACGGTAATAACGATAGCTAAAATTGACAGCATTTTCTTTGTACCCAGTACAGTGGGAAGCACATTAGCAGGATTTTCTCTTTTTATTTATTTTTTTGCCACAGGCCCATGATGCTGAATTGGTTATTTCTTCTACTTTGTAAGTGAAGAAAATGAGGCACTGGAAGATTAAGTAAATTGTTCAAAGATAAACTTATTAATAAGGGTGAGAACAAGTCCAGAAGCCAGGTCTCTGTGTCACCAAAGTTTCTTTAATTTTGTATTATACACTGAACAATGGCATATATCAACAGTCAGCTCCAATGTAAAATATCCCCTTCTCTTCCACATGTTAGACCCTATGTCTTGCTTTTGTTTCAGAAAATATGGCTGTCCTTTGTTATTGTTGTTTTTTAAACTAGAAAGTCAGAAAATACTCTACACTATGCAGGTAATACATCTTATAATTATATCATTTGAACAAAATTGTTACTTCAAAGAACCCCAGTGTATATGAAAAATGGATTTATTTTTGGATAAAAATTATATCTCTATATATTTTATCTAATCAGTCATTGAATATGATAAATATTTTTGATAAATACTATAAGGAATACAATGCCAATGTCCTCAAGAGACAATTAGAAATATACATGTAAAAATATATAGATATAGATATGGTTAACCAAATGGACTATGAGTAATGCATAGTTATTTTGCTTGAAATCTCTTTCCTCTATATTTCTCCTTTCCCCATTTTTAGAGCCTAACCCAGGCACCATTGTTATGTGATTCTTTCTTTGACCATCTCAGACCACAGTCATCTGCCCCATAGCTAAAATTCTAATATTGTTGAGTTTTGAGAGTCCTTTACATATTCTATATACTAGACCTTTCTCGGATACATGAGTTGCAACTATTTCCTTCCATTTTTGGCTTGTCATTTTATATCTATCCTTTATGATGTCCTTTGATGCACAAATTTTTAATTTGATAAAGTCTGATCTACCTTTTTTTTTTTGTCACTTGTGTTTTTGGTGTCATATCTCTAAAACCACTGCTTAACCCAAGGACATGAGGATTTATGCCTATAATTCTTCCAACAGTTTAATAGTTTTAGCTCTTCTACTTAAGCCTATGATCCATTTTAAATTACCCTTTGGGTATGGTTGTGAGGTAAAGATCTAACTCCAATCTATTGCAAATGGATATGCAGTTGTTCCAGCACTTTTTTGTTGAAAACACTAGTGTTTCCCTATTAATTTTTTTGGCACCATTGTAGCAAATCAATTTACCATAAAAGTAAGTGTTTATTTTTTGGACTGTTAATTCTATTATATTGATCTGTATGTTTATCCTAAGCCAATACTACTCTGTCCAGACTACTGCAGCTTTGTAGTAAATTTTGAAATTCGGAAGTGGAAATACTCCAAATGTTTTATTCCTTTTCAAGATTTTTTTTTTTTTTTACTATTTCAGTTTCTTGTATTTCTGTATGAATTTTGGATCAGCTTGTTAATTTCCACAGCAAAGCAGCTAGATTTTGACAGGGATTTTGCTGAATCTGTAGATCAATTTGAAGATCGTTGCCTTATTGACAATATTAAGTTTTCCAATCCATGCACACGAAATGTCTTTTCATTTATTTAGGTCTTCCTTAATTTCTTTCAGTGGTGTTTTATAGTTTACAGTGTAGTGTTTCTTTTTGTTAAATTTAGCCCTAAGTATTTTTTTTATGCTAATACAAATGGAATTATTTCTTTAATCTTCCAGATGAGTCATTGAAAGTGTATAGAAATACATGGATTTTTGTATTCTACCTGATATTCTGAAACATTAAATTCATTTATTAGTTATAATATTGTAAAAATTAGATTTTTATATACAAAATCATCACATTTTCAAAGAGAGATGGTTTTCCTTATTCCTTTCCAATCAGAATTCCTTCTCCCCCCTTTTTCCTGAATAGGAGCTCTAAAAAATGTTTAATGTAAGTGGCAAGAATGGATGCTTCATCTTGTGCTTGATCCCAGAAGAAAGCACTCAACTTTTTACCATTAACTATGATATTAGCTATGGCTTTGTCACTGATGATCATGTCAGGTTGAGGATGTTCTCTTTTATTCTTGAATTATTGAGTGTTTTTATCATGGAAGCATGCTAGACTTTGTCACATGATTTTTCGGAATCTATTGAGAAGTTCATGTGTTTTTTTCTTCTTTTATTTTATTAATATGATGTATTACATTAATTGATTTCCATATGTTATATTATCCTTGGATTTCTAGGATAAATCTCACTTGATCATGATGTATAGTGCTTGTTATATAATGATGAATTTGATTTGATCATATTTATTTAGTTAAGGGTTTTTGTACCTATATTCATAAGGAATGTTGTTCTATAATTTTTTTGTGATGTCTTTGTCTGGTTTTGGTGTCACAGTAAAACAATCATAGAATTATTGTGATAGTGTTTCCTCTCAATCAGTTTTTTAGAGTTTGTAAAAGCACGGTGTTCATTTTTCTTTAAATGCCTAATGTAATTCAAGAGTGGAGTCATCTGGGCCTATGCTTTTCTTCATGGGAAGTTTTTCAATTAATAATTCAGTCTCTTGTTGTAGGTCTACCCAGTTTTCTTATTTTTTGTTGAGTCACTTTCCATAGTCTGTGTTTCTAGGAATTTGTTCATTTCATGTAGGTTATCTAACTTATTGACAAAATGATAATTCACCATATTGACTCAAAATCCTTTTTATATCTGTAAGATTGGTATTGATTTCTCCTTTTTCATTCCTGATTTTAATAATTTGATGCTTCTCTTTTATTTACTAGGTTAATCTGGACAACAGTTGGTCACTTAAAAAATATTGTTAATAAAAACAACTTTTGGTGTTGTTGAATTTCTTTACTTTTTAAATGTTCTATTTTATTTATTACTGCCTAAATCAAAATTTTCTCTGCTTTCCTCTTGCTTTATTTATTTTTTTTAGTTTATTAAAGTGACAGTTTATATTGTTGGGTTGAGATCTTTCTTCTGTTTTAATAACAGACGACAGACGTTTGCAGCTGTAAAGTATAAGTGAATTTCCAAAATTTACTCCTTATATTGATTTATAATTTTTTTGTGTGATGAGATAACATGTTTTATATTATTTCAACCCTTCTACATTTTTTGGAAACCTCTGATATGGCCTAACATGATTTATCCCAGAAAATGCTCCATGTGCACTTGAAAATCAAATGTATTCTACATAATTCCAAAACCTGTGTTGTTCAGAATGTTTGTCAGTGGTTCTCTATAAGGCACTACCACCCCTCAGACAGTACTTTGCAAATGTTTTGGGGAGCAGTTTTTCTTATCACGGGGGGCACTATTGATATTCAGAGCAGAAAATCACAGCACAGATGTCCTGTGCCATTGGAGTCACCAATACACCACACCCCTAGTAATTTGTAATTACAGACTCACTCATGATAATGCCAGTTGCAAGCATATGACTATTTTACTATGTTTTCTAGGGCAGTATCCTGGCCTAAACTACCACAACAAAATGCCATAGACTTGGTGGCTTAAACAAAGACATTTATTTTCTCATCATTCTGGAGGCTAGAAGTCCAAGATCTTGATCTTGGTGCCAGTATGGCCATTTTCTGGTGAGAACTCCCTTCCTGCCTTGTAGATGGCTGCCTTCTCACTGTGTCCTCATATGGCAGGGAGAGAGAGAGAGAGAGAGAGAGAGAGAGAGAGAGAGAGAGAGAGAGATCTCCTTCCTCTTCTTAGAAATTCATCAGTCCTATCAGATTAGGACACCACCTATATGATCTCATTTAACCTCAGTTACCTCCTAAATGCCTATCTTCAAAAATAGCCACATTGAGGATTTGGGCTTCAACATTTTTGTTTGGGGAAGTGGTGTTTGGAGTACACAATGCAGTCCATAGCAGGTAGTCATAGATAAACATTTAAATATTAAAATACATATTTTATAATACAGTTATTTTATATTTCTTTTGCATTATAATTAGGGGCATCATTTTTTTAAAACTGGCAGCTCGACCAAAATTTAATGAGTCTAAACTTTGTACAGGTTTTAGTTTTAAGTAGCAGTGTTTCATATAAATATTCAGTAAATTTTACTTATGGTCTTAATTACTAAATATTGTATCTCTAAGTTGTTATTCCAGTTCCCTTTTGTTATAAATTTGTACTATTGACTGAACAATGGTAGATGCTTAGCTGACTGATAGCACTACAAGTAGATTTAGGCAAATTAAACATAAGGACTACTTTTCAAAGTTTCTTAAATAGTAATTTTGTGACTTGAAGAAGTTAAGTGTCTTGTTTAAGATACAAAAATAAGTCTGTTTGAGAACCGTAGTCACAACACAGTAAGTTACTTAATATAAGTGCTGGACTACATCTGGCCTAAACTCCTCTCACCCAGTTATAAAATTCTTTGTTTCCAGATAGTTAGCAGGATGTTTTCCCTCACCTATACCAATCTTCAGTCTTAGCGGTATTGATGAACCGTTGTTATATAGTAAAACCTATGTTATGTTAAAACCTATGATTCACAGTCCAGTGCAGAAGCATTATCAAAAACTATTTGTTGAATATTTTCTATCACAAGCAGACCAATATTTCCCTGATAATTTTAATATCTGATTCAGGATATGATTTCTTTGTTGCTTTCCTCCTTAAAACATGTAGATTATTTTTTTCCGTTCTCTCAAAGTACAAGTGTTTTAATTAAAGTTTTCTGCCTTTGGCATTTGGAAATCCCACATATTTTAATATAAAATACATATTGCATTTATTGTTACTTTCTCCTTTATTTAAAAAACTGAAACTTTTGTCACTTGAGGCAAAAAACATTATGGAAAGTAACCATGCATTGGACTCCATACACAGTCAATCAAAATTGAGAGAGCATCATATTCTTCTTTATGAATATTCATGGGAATAAATATTAAAGTAAGATTGATTTGGGGTTTTCAATGTGAATTTTGAACGAATGTATATAAGGTCAAAACTCTATGAGGCAGTCACTTTGTGTTACACATACCTTCAATATGAAATAAAATATAGTATTATTTCTACAATGGATATACACTGAAGATGGTCTGCACATCATGTGTCACTCTTGACGCTATTAAATATCCTTAACACACATTTTTGATTCTATATTACCTGAAACTTTTAGAAGGTGGAAAGCGAGAGGTATTTGAAAATGCTATGGAGGGAGAAATTTGAAATTGTGTAAATGATATCTAAGCCAAAAAAAATTTTGCCAAAATAATATAAGAAAGAAAAAAATCCAGTTTGAACATGAAGTGCAGATAGTGGTTCAGAACAAATATATTTTATTAATAAATATTATTTTATAGAGAGCAAAATGTAAGAGTGGTCACATAAATATGAATAAGTATGGTTAGACTGTTATCTCTATATAGCAGGAAACTAATTTTTATGTATCTGTGGCTTAGAAAGATTTAATTAGAAACTGATTTAAATTTAGTTATAAATTTCAATTTCTAACTAAATTCCTTACTCAATTGTTATTGAATACATCTTAAAAATCCACTTCTCTTTTCCCTGTGATTTATTTGTGTGGCACATGGCTAGCTGATATTCTTTAAAAGCTGATTAGAATCAAAACCCTGCAAAATATGCTCTCCAAATAAACTTTAATCAGTGAAATGAATAAATTTATCAATTATACACATACCTGAAGAGATAAAGAAACTCTCCTGTAAGGCAAAAAACAATAGTAAGCAGTTGACTAAGACAAAAGACTAGAATGTCTCATCTAAAATTTTCCAAGAAGATGAGACAATAGGTATTACAGTTAAAATAATCATGTGTCTTCACTGGCTTACTTATGTTTGTTTTCAAAATGTATTGTTAACTCTTACTTCTTAGGCTGAGGAAGACTAAACAATTCTGAACAATCAATCCTCTGGAGGCTTAGATTTCATAGCATGAGAATGAATGTCCTATCTGTTGCATTACACCCTCTAAATAAAACCCTGATTACCTATGCAACAAGGACCACAGAGGGCACAGAATAACATTATGAAATCAGTTATGCAATATGAATTTAGAACAGAAGCAGCTCTGCCCAAATAACCCAGGAGGAAGGAAAGGACGTTCCCACAAGGGCAGGGACACACAATCACTGCAAAGCAACCAGGAACTCCAGGGCTCTCTATATTGGCCATTGTTATTTTAATGAGCTGGCTGTAATTTTTAAAAGCATTTGCTTTTGTAAGCAGATTCATAAGCTCTATTTTAATGGGGCCATTTATTAATTTGCCCAAAGATCTTTTCTTATGACAAATGACTAACAAATTTAACTGAATGCATTTTTAAGTAACAGAGTCTGAAATTATCCATTATTGTTTTAGTTTCCCAAACACTCCCATTGTGTATTGTGCCAAAATTTTCCCAATTAATAATCTTTTCTTATCTTTAGATTGTTAGAACTCTAAATCAAATAAGGTTTTCTATCACTATTGTTTCATTTACTGAAAACATAGTAGAGAGAGATATATATAATATAAATATAAATATACACATTTATATCTATATTGCTTTCAATTTTGTTTTCTTTAGATCTGTGCTCTAATCTTATTCTCTATGAAAGGCTTTGCCTGATCACCTCATTTAAAATGCCCCAGTCTTGGGGTGCCTGGGTGGCTTAGTTGGTTGATCACCTGACTTTGGCTCAGCTCATGATCTCATGGTCAGTGGATTCAAGCCCTGTGGTGGGTTCTGTGCTGACAGCTCAGAGCCTGGAGCCTGCTTTGGATTCTGTGTCTCCCTCTCTCTGCCCCTCCCTCGCTTGTTCATTCTCTCTCTCTCTCTCCCCCCACCCCCAAATATAAACATTAAAAATATTAAAATAAAATAAAATGCCCTAGTCTCCAAGGCTATTTCTCTCTCCCTTACCTACTTCATTTTTCTTTGATGCAATTATTACCTTATTTGTTTTTTTGGTCTTTTGTTTTTCAGTAGATATTAAACTTCTTAAGGACAGGGACTTTGTTCAATGTTGTCATCTTGGAGCTTAGAACGAATAGTTTGGTATATTGTAGGTGCTCAGTAAGTATTTGTTGAGGGAATGAATAAAAAGATGAAAGCTGAACACACGGAATTCATTTCAATTCACCTTTAAAATGTTGGTCATATTTTATGACCTAACAATCAACTTTAGTGCAAGTCCATCTAGAGACCTATCCCCATGGCTGCTCTCTATAATCATTCAACACTGTTCTAGTTTGGACCTTTATTTTATCATATTTCAGACCCAGCAATAACTTCTTCCTGGTTCTTTTTTGGCTTTGGTCTGTTTCAATTTTATTCTATCTCCTTGATGCTACTGGTCATCTTTTAAAAATGAAAAATAGACCATGTCACCATTCCAGCCTCAGTGTCCTCAAAAAGACACATGAGACTTTGATAAGGGTGTGAATTCCTGCTATGTTTTGGGGAAGATTAAATATTATCCCTTAAAATATAAAGCGTGTATATGCCTTATCTCAGCAATATAATTTCTAAAGATCACTTTTATTAAAGTAAGAGTGCCAGTGCTGTTACTTCTAGAGATACATAGGAATCACAGCTTGCTTAGAATTGCAACAAATTGGAAACAAAATCTAAAGCTGAATGTCCATCAAAAGGCATGGTGAATCTGTGTTATGGATCATTATGCTTGTATCACAAAGAATGAGGTAGCTATTTAAGTGCTAAAAGGAAAGAATATCCATGCATACATAGTTAACTGGGAGGAAAAGTCAAGTTGCAGAATAATGTCTTTGGTATAATCTTATTTTGTTTAGAGGACAGAGAAAGAGAGAGAGAATGAAAAAGAGAGATGGAGACAGAGATAGAAAGAGGGAGAAAGAATGTTATAAAGGTAAATTTGAGCTTCCTAAACATGACTTCCTAATTAAAGTAATAACAATATTAAAATATTTGTATTTTGCCAATATCTCTTAAGTTGAACCCATAACTTCTTGCTCTATTGTACTATATGTGCTTTTAAAATGTAAGAAATATAGAATCTTATGCACAGGGGCACTTGTACCCCAATGTTTATAGCAGCACTCTCAACAATAGCCAAATTATGGAAAGAGCCTAAATGTCCATCAACTGATGAATGGATAAAAAAATTGTGGTTTATATACACAATGGAGTACTACGTGGCAATGAGAAAGAATGAAATATGGCCCTTTGTAGCAACATGGATGGAACTGGAGAGTGTGATGCTAAGTGAAATAAGCCATACAGAGAAAGACAGATACCATATGGTTTCATTCTTATGTGGATCCTGAGAAACTTAACAGAAACCCATGGCGGAGGGGAAGGAAAAAAAAAAAAAAAGAGGTTAGAGTGGAAGAGAGCCAAAGCATAAGAGCGTCTTAAAAACTGAGAACAAACTGAGGGTTGATGGGGGGTGGAAGGGAGGGGAGGGTGGGTGATGGGTATTGAGGAGGGCACCTTTTGGGATGAGCACTGGGTGTTGTATGGAAACCAATTTGACAATAAACTTCATATATTGAAAAAAAAAGAAATATAGAATCTTAGATGTAGAAAGGTCTTCAAGGTATAAGAATTTTTTCTTTGTATTGGTGAGAAAACTAAAGTTATAGAGAAATTAAGTTACTTAAGAAAGGTCACTTAATATGTTAAAAGTGGAATTAGGGATAAATTTACACCTCTTGACACTTAGACTGGTAATTTTTCCAGTGAGATTTATTGCCTCTCAAGGAGAATATTTCTGTATTGCTTGATCTTGATTTTGCTTAATTATTATTGATTATCATGTCAGTTATATGCAGAACCAGAGAATACTCTGTCAAGAATAAAAATGTTACAAAAAACCAAAGTTATTAGATGTGTATTGATTTAATTGATTTAATATGAAGAAGGAACTACAGTTTTTTTCATAAAAGTGTGATTAAAAATTATAATTAGGTAGATAAGATAATAAATATTAATAAATGTTAACATATTAATCACACAGAAATATTTCAAAGTTATATAAGTTCACACTGTAAAGACAAAAATGTGCCTAAGCTGATATTGCAAATTAAAGTGGGTATTGTTATGACTGGCATGGCAGGTAATTCAATATGCCAGCTGATCAATTATCACATGGTAATATAGCTGAGATTTCATATTCATTTATATTGCATACTGTCTAGACAAAGGCTCAACTTATAGTGTCATAAATAACTTTTATTTTGTTTTTGCATTTGGGGCATATGTGGATCTGGACAAAACACAAGCCAGATGAAATGCTTAAGTAGTTATATTTTACCTTGGACTATTCTCTGCCATGCATTAATGGCTGTATTTAGAATAGTTTCTGATTTATTTAGAGCTTTGCAACTGCATTTTTTATCAGGTAAAATATATGACTTCTCACATACCAGGAAGTCCTGATGACAGAATATTGAAAAATAAAGCCATCACCATTGCCCTGCTAGAAAAAAGAAGGGTAAACAACAAGCCAAACTTTTGTGTCGAATCCTGATATAGACCATCATTGCTCAACATGTCTTCTCTAGAACACTAATTGTTCAGAATCTGTACAGGTGTTAATTTCAAAATTAAGATGGGGAAGGGAGATTTTAGTCAAATATGTTTACAACAGCCAGATTTCTCATAGCATTTAAAATTCATATTTTAACAGAATAGTTTACACAGTTGTTGCTAATATTATGCCATCTTTAGGTTGTTCTTTGTTTATCAGAGAATCCCATAAGACTAGTGTGTTCTGCAGGAAGAGCATAGGGAAAGGCCAGTCTAGATACATTAATTTGATCTACTGCATACAATGTAGAGGTTTGGGCAACAGGCGATGGTGGAAAACTATAACCAAGGGAAGGATTGGAAGAAGTAAAAGCCATAGACTTAGTACTCTACTTAAGTAAGTCCTTGGGGACTGCCCAAGTAAGGTCAACTCCACACAGAAATTTCATGGATACCAACATATAATTAGATCATAATATAGCAAGGAATATCACATACAGTACCTTCTGTGATGAACTCACACTTGGCTTTAAGATTACATCTGAAGCAGGCTGTTGTTTCTTTTATAATCATGAAGGGAAGAAAAAGAGATAAATGTAGAATAATTAAACTAAGAGTTGAATAGAACTCCTATCATTAAATCAGTGGATATTAGTAAAGTACTTTGAAAAGTGTCCGGCACATAGGAAGTGCTATATAAATGGTTGTTAAATAAGATAAATAACATGCTGGAAGGAGAAGAAAGAGATCAAAATAGCTTTGAATCGTGTATACACAGAGATGTGTTGCTGAATCCAGGTTGTGTGTATTAGTATCAAACTATTTAAATATGGCTTTTATTTGAAGTTTTAAATAGTTTATTATTGACTTTTCCACTATGATTTACTTTCTCTTTCAATTGATAATATTATATTCAAAAAGTCATCTAGACCTTCTCTCTTTTGAATAAACAATGGAGCTTAAATTGATACCTATTAACTCACATAATGTTTTAAGCACATTTGTTGCTTAGTGATAGGGTAGCTAGTTTATATTTCATAAAGGCTTATTATTACTATTGTTGATTTATTAAATAAGTGTACAGGTATATCTTTGTGTAAATGTTTAGTAGCTATCTATATAGTATCTGTTTTTGTCTCGCTCTGAATTCATCAGCCTGACCACAAACACAGAAATTTTTTTTTCTTCTTAAGGTTAGTGAAGTAAACTCTGCGGCATATAAAGAAAAAAGTGTCCATAACTTTCTAAACTACAGATAAAATGTTTCCTGGTACCAAATTTCCTATAAGTTTGCATATTTTTATACAGCATTTCTACAACTTAAGCATTGGCCAGCTATTCAATAATGCATTAATTTAGATTCTAAGTTTCCTTTTATCTATTCACTTTGTCGTGTGTATATAAAATTATTCCAAAGGAATAAACATTTTTACTGAGTCCTAAAAGTATGAACTAGTTATTTCTTGTACTATTATCTTATGTTTCCTCTTACAGTCACAGATACTGGCATGAAATATTAAATACATCTATTCTCAGTTCAAAGAAACCTATTCTAATTAAAAATAAAAAGAATAATTATTAATCATTAGCATTTTTAAAATTCACAATTTTATGGGTGCTATGTAAACATTTTCAACTATGGAAAAAAAATGATACTTTATTCCTTCTTGCAAAGATATCTAACTTTCTTGGAGTGGGACGTTTCCCATTAATAGTACCTTTTGAAGGTCTAAAGATAATTTGCTCCCAAAGTACAAGATCATTTACATGAGAGAATCTTTTATTAGAAATATAAGGCCAGCATTGTTTTCTAAAGAAAAGGTCATTTTTCACACTTGAATTATAAAGTAACTCAGCTCTACTAATAAACCTATGACTATAAACAGTGTCCAATTAATTCACAATTGAAAATAGAATAATTTTCCTCTGCATCTCCAACTCGTGAAACCTGATTCCTCTCTGAAATCAGCATATGCCCCTCCATACCCATAACCTTCATGCAAGGGCCAGGCGGATATCTTTTTGCTCCCTTGGGTAGTAAGACTCTCTGCTTAATTAATGTCTCCACCCCTACCCCCCCCCCCCCCCCGCAGTCCCCCAGCAACTGGGCTTTTGGTTTTAGACCTATTTCTCTATCTTACTCTCCCTTCTCCAGCTTCTTGTATGTGTATGTAGTATACACAAACATTAGATTTATTATGTGTTTATTCTTCCAAACTTATTACAATATATCTTAAAAGTTCTGTTTGTAATTACTTCTCCATAGTATTTTGAGACATTTTCAGTGATTATACTAAATTGAAGAAGGCTTTTAAAAAATGAGTTCAGGGGCGCCTGGGTGGCTCAGTCAGTTAAGTGGCCGATTTAGGCTCAGGTCATGATCTCACGGTCTGTGAGTTCGAGCCCCACGTCGGGCTCTGTTATGACAGCTCAGAGCCTGGAGCCTGTTTCAGATTCTGTGTCTCCCTCTCTCTGACCTTCCCCTGTTCATGTTCTGTCTCTCCCTGTCTCAAAAATAAATAAAAAAAACAAGTTAAATAAATAAATACGAAATGAGTTCAGGAAGGATGTTATTCTCAGAGAATCAAAGACAAATACTCAGAATATGAAGAATTTTTCCCCTAAAAATATATTGTCATTACCTACTGTTTTTTGCCAACCTGCCAGCTTGTTAAGAAGGAGAAAATAAACCTGGATTATGTAACTTAACAGTGAGAAGCTGTTTTTTTGTTTTGATGCAGGTAGGGGGCTGGATATTATATGAGGCTGGATCCTGGTTCTTTTTAGGTGTTCTGTAAGTTAGAGTTTTATTAGGAAAACAGATACCACTCTAACGTATTTCAGGCAGGAAGGGACTTAAAATAGGGAATTTGAGACACATAAAACTGTCAGAAGTTTCAGGGAGCTAGATCGGAAAAGCCAATAGTGATGTTTAGGAAATAATAAATTACTACCACAGCAATCAAACAACAAAAATAAATAAAAAGCAACCAGATTAGTAAGGAAGAAGTAAAGCTTTCACTATTTGCAAATACCATGGTACTATATATAGAAAAACCCTAAAGACACTGCCAAAAAACTACTAGAACTGCAATATGGATTTGGTAAAGTCACAGCTTACTAAATCAATGTACAGAAATAATGAATTACAAAGACAAGGAAATACCCCAATGATTTCAGTTGTCTGCAGCCCTGAAAGGAGTGATTTGCAGGTGGATGCAGAGAGGACCTGGCAAACCCCTTTCTTGTTTAACTGCCAAGTTCCTAGGCCTCCCCAAATCTCGCTGGAAAAATAATAGTCCTGTTTCTCTTCCTCCTTCCGAATCTTGCATAGGGAAACTAAACCAGAATCCTTCTATTGAGTGAGTCTGGAAAACATGGTTTCCAGTCTTCCAGCCCCTGCAGTAAGGGACAAGCTGAGAAAGGAAGGGATAGTGCTGATTACCAACATATAATATGTATTAAAATTGATAGAACTGTATTGATGGCTACCGAAGTTGAAAAGACTAATTGTAAATCACTGAAATTAACCTACAGAAGTCACTCTGCAATGCATTAGTGTATATCAATGGTTGAAGAAGGGGGGCTGATTCTTATCTATGGCAGTATTTTCCTAATATAGATGATACTGTCAGAGTTTTATTATAAATATGACTATAAAGTTTCATTCTATCAGATATTTATATAGACAATAGAAATGTTCATTTCAAATAATTAGCCTGAAAAGTGACTTTCTTCTGTATCAGTGAAAACTCTTCCATGTTCTTAAAACATTATTTTGTTTCTGAATATGTTTTGTTGTTTCTTAGCATGTTTCCCGCAGTTATTACTTTCTGGGAATGGATTAAATCATCAGACTAATAGTGTCAAAGGTCAATAGTGTCAAAGGTCAACAGTGTATAAATAGCTCGAGTATGAGAATATTGAAACATGACAAAGGTTCAACACGTGTTTAAGTATCAGTGGCCAGGAAAACACAGGCTTTTCTATTAGAATTTCCAAGAGTAAGATGGCTCTGTGACTTACTTCCAAGTGACTTAAGCCTAGTGGGGAGGTTTACAGATTAGTGAAAGAACCAGTGGACAAATAATGGTACCGACTATTAATATGGACATACCAGAGACCTTATTAAGAATAGTGTACAGAAAAAGGGTTTGTGAAAGTCAAGTGTTGAATATTTACTTCTGTGAATTAAGGATTAGTAATCTACGCCTTGCTCACATAGCATTTATTGCATTCATGTGACGAACCCGATAGAACTATCTGGATTTCTAAAAGTGTCCTACTTACAACAAGAAGTAGTTGTTTAGGAAATGGAAGAATATGGTTCAGCTATCTTCTCATTGATAATACAACCTACACATGAAATTGTTAAACGGGACTGGATATTATTAAACAGGAAAATCTTGATCATTGGCAGCTTGGGAGCTGGTAATGGTGTCACATAAGAACTGCCCTTATATCCATAACTCCATTAATGAGAGGCCTATTTTTAGCTTGGAATCCAATTAGGTAGCACTGTTAGCTAAGAGGAGAAGTGGAATATAACCCTCCTCAGGGCCATAGCCTAGACGCCTGCATTTTTTGTGACGAAGGGCATGCGTTGGCAGAGCAGACAGGTCTTCGCAATCTGTGGAGATATTGGCAGGGCAAATCTCTATGGGAATCAATTCCTAATGGCTTGGTATAAGTGAGAAGGCTCTGAGCAATCCATTAGCAAAATGTGAGACTAATCTACAAGTAATGGCTCCCAAACAAGTGAGTCAATCCCAGAGGAGATGATATAGGACATACTGACAATCAGCAAAACTAGAGCAATACAATAAGAGAACAGGCAAGAAACACATTTGTCTTGGCCAACTTGTTTAGAGATTCTTATTGATGCTGTAGAAAAGAGTAAATGAACACTTATATTGGAACACAGTGAACATCCTTTGTAGTTTGGGGCATACAGTCATGTTTAAGTTCATGGCTAGTAAAATATCATTACAGAATGTTGATTCAGTCGTCTTCACCTAACAAAGACCAGATTGCAGCCCAGTTATTGAGACACATGTCCAAAGTAGACTCTACCTCAGTTCTATTATCTTATGATTCTAGCCAGCAAAAACAATGAAACAGAGAATACCATAACAAAAGTATTCATTTACATTTGAGTGTGCTATATATATCATCCTTAGCAATATGTGTCCCAGCTTAATGGGGACAAAATCAAGAGTTTGCTATAGGAGTTAAATTACTGATAAGTTTGTAGGTTTTTGTTGTTAGAACAGAACTTCATCTTCCAAAGCTGAAAAAAGAGTGTTTGTAGTATTGTAATAAATAATTTTGGATTTCCTTATTTGTTAAATTATTTTCTCATAAGGGAATCAACATTTTTTGAAAACACAATTTTTCATGGGAGTGCTCATGCTAAATAAAGATCTTCTGATTAATATTATTTTCAAATCTCCCATTTAACTGAATAAAAAAAACCTAGTCAGAATGAAATAGAATTTATTTTATGTGATTTCTCAGAGTGAAGCAATTTATATGTGATAATAGTATATAGATCATCTGAAAAAATTTGTCAAAAAGTCAAAGTTTATTATCTCTGATTTCTTCTGAACCTTCCTTTTGAGTTATGAGTTTTATAGGATGTAACAATAATTTAGATTATAATATAGAATATATAAGTAGATATTGTTTGCTTTTCTATAATATTACAAATAAATATTTAAAGTACAATATTCTATATTATAGTGGTTAAAAGAGCACCACATTTTCCAGGATAAGGAAAAGACATAAATAAATATATTTTACAATTGATTCTTGCAACTTGAAAACAGAGAACCCCTTCATTTGGGAATATGGAGTAGTATAAATATTCAACCCTAATAAAAACTCTGTTCGAAGTATATTTGCTCAGAGATCAGATGGGGGATCATTTGGAGGAGTCTTTCTTACTGTGTGACAAGATCACCATTTCCCAAGTCAATTCCAGAGAATATTACTCTATCTATCATCTATCTATCTGTCTGTCTGTCTATCTATCTATCTATCTATCTATCTATCATCTATCATCACCAACTATTGTGTTTTTAATGTGTTGGCCTTTAATAGGCTAGTCTGCATTATGAATCTCAGAGAACAGAATACTCTAGGCACAACTTCTTAATTTTTTTTTTTTTTTACTTTTTGACCTCAGAGACCCCTTTTCTTGTTTTTTTCATTATAGATTTTCATTGGACTTATGTCTATCAAAACTATAAGTACTGAACTTAATCTAGGCCCTTGACAGAGATGATTGCTCCCCTTTGTACCACTTAGAACATTGCTTACATTTTCTATTGATAAAAACTAAAGATTCTACTTGGTTTAGTGGCATCAAGAAAGTACAGCCACAATTGGTAAGATGGATTTTCAACTGCAGCAAGATAAAAAAAAATAATGGGGGAGAATACTGACAGATTATATAATTTGTTCAGTTGTCTTTTGAATATATTTGGGTGGCCCAGCAACCTTCCCCACCTCCCCTAATTTGGCATAAATTATGTAATTGCTTCTTTAGAACTTTGTCAAATGCTAAGAGATAAAGCCAGATAGTCTAATGATACTGCCTTATACTTTATTACCCACTTTGGTTCAACTGCCATAAAAACACAGCCTTGATGAAATACCTTGGAAAACAGGAGACACATATAAATAATTTTTTTTTCTCAAAGCTCTCAAATGCATATGAATTCTCCAAAACTGGTAAGTACTCTAAACACTGATGATTCTGATAGTGTCTTTTTAAATTTTATAACTTTCACTCTTGCAAAATAGGTCCTTCATAAAAATGATACACCTTATAGAATAAATCTTGTGGCCTTCTATACAGAGAGAAACGTTACTAAATATTTCAATAATATTACATGATAATGGGTTTCTTGACAAGTTAAATAAGGTCATTTTTAGGAAGCAAAACCCACAAGAAAAAAAAAGAATAAAATGATTCCTTGTTTTAAATTTGCTCTGTTCATTCAAGGGAAAAACATTTTGCCAAACAGACCATATATTTTTTTTCAGAAGTAGTACTTTCTTCATGCCACTGAACCTCCTCTACCCAGACAAGGTCAATTCAACCTCAGAAACGATGTTCTAGCTTTGACTGTGGCAAACTGTTGTCATCTAGATGTGGGAACAAGAAAAGAAATTCAGCCCATTATTTTGTTCAATTTCATGTTCTCACTGAGGCATAGAAAATAATGGCAGAGGAAGAATATAAGATTCTAGTTCCTAAATCTTGGCTATCCTTATTTTGCTTTCTTTTTTTTTTTTTTTTTCATTTTTTTTTTCAAATCTTATTTTGCTTTCTTTATCTTTTTATTTTATTTTATTTTAACTTTTTTAAATGTTTATTTATTTTTGAGACAGAGTGTGAGTGGCAGAGGGGGCAGAGAGAGAAGGAGACACAGAATCTGAAACAGGCTCCAGGCTCTGAGCTGTTAGCACAGAGCCCCATGCCGGGCTTGAACTCATGAGCCTTGAGAACATGACCTGAGCCACCCAGGTGCCCCTTTTTACTTTAAATCTGACTGGATTGAAGAAGTAATACTTACTCACAAAGCAAATCAAGGATTCAGCATTAATATTATTGGGAACACTCTGAATAATTTTCTATGGAAAGCAAACTGACTAGAACTCATTGCCACCAAATGCTCCGGGAAGCCAAAAGATGTTAACAACCTCACCCAAGTCAACACTTAATTAAGCCAATACTTAACCTTTCGGGGGTGGCGTATGTTAGAGCCCATTCACATGAATTGTTTCCAAATCTAATGATTCATCAAATAAGAGGAAGAAACTATAAGTCCTCATGAGGTGATTAGAGAGCTAATATATACAAATGTTATAGTAACAGTATTTTGATGTCAAATCCAAAAATGAAACTTCATCATCAAATATAAAAATATTCTGCTGTTAAATGACTTAAAATGAACTTCTGTTTTGAGCTTTGAACATTTTGTAGGGGACTCTTTGTTAGGATGTTTGTTCTTACTGATATTTAAAGACAGTTTTAAGGGGAAAGATTTGATTGCTTCTGTTTGTTTGTTTCTCTGAAGGCTCTAAAATAGCACCCTCCCCTCTCTGCTCTCAACAGCTCTTCTGGGATATCCTGCTGCTAGGAGGTCTTCACAGGCAGGTGCTGTTGTCATTTTCCCCAGATGCTGTGACTTCAGCCGTCTGATTTAAATGATTTCTGCCTAATGAGTCACGCTTGTTTTTAATGCAGAGAAAAATATGTGGAGGAGTACAGGAATCACACTTTACACTGAGGATTTCACAGGCACTATATAACTGTAATATGTATCCACCCACTGTGCTTTTAGGACTATAGAGTATACCATATAATTAAGCCTGTGCCATTATAGTGGATTATACTTTACTAGCTCATTTAAGAGTAAAGAAAAAAAAAGGAGGAAAAACTTAGAACACACCACTGCCTTACAGTCATTTACCTTTTATAAACAATATATATTTACTAAATATTATTAATGTGATATTTTCTTTAAAAATACACCCCAAATATACATTAAAAAGATAAAATATAAATTAAGTCACATTTTAAAAGAATTCTTAACTGCAATTATTGATCTAAAATACATGGTGACAATAGTATGACTATAATTGCTTTATGCTTTTGAAATTTTGATTTAATACTTTGTGGCAAGGTGGATTGGTAATTGTGATTCTAAGTTCTGTGCATTTCTGCACTTTATTTTTGTAGCTAGCATATCTATAAAACTAACTTCTAAAAGATACGTAGATCTGAAAGGCTGTAAACCTTTGATAAGATTTATTAAAGCAGGGCATCCATTTTTTCAATTATAAAAACTGTAACTTTTAAAAATAATTGATTTTAACTTTTCAACTTTCCTCCTCTCAGTTTTTCTTACAAGTTCATTGTAATGCTAATGATTTTTTAATATATCTAAAGGAAGCTTTCAAAACTCCCCATTTTGATAGCTTAAAATTTCCATTTTTAGGTCCTTTAAGAATAGATTTGAGCAATTTGGAAATGGCTCACGTTCATTATTAAAACCCAAAATTATTTAAAATATTTTAAAGATAAACTCTTTAAAATATACCAAAAGTTTTCTTTTTCTTGTTCTTGTTTTTTGAACAATTTATCATTGAGAGATTGAATTTTTTATTATAATTCATTTTAAAGATCAAAAGAAATCACACCAAAAAGCTACAAATGGCATAATCTCAATTTTATGACATTCTAGAAATGGCAAGCTATAGGGTAGAATACAGATCAGAGATTGCAGGAGTTGGTGTGGGGAGAGTATTGATTATAAAAGAGTCACACATGGAAAATTTAGAGTGATGGGATTATGTTGTATAATATTTTAATTGGGATATGTGACCCTGCATTTGTTAAAACCACAGAGTGTACTTACCTATAGGAAAATTTTAAAAATCAACCATGATGTCAAGAATCTCATGATAGATGGCCCACTGCGAGAAATGTGTCACATGTGGATGACATTACCTTATTGAAAAGGCAGGTGAACAGAGCTAACCTAAGAAACCTGGAAAGCCATTGCTTTGACTGACTGCTATAAGGCTAACGACAAAAAGAACTGTAGATAAACACTGTATACTATTTGGTAAATTCATTCTCCACTGAGATATGTGTTAACAGTTCTAAAACTACCTTACATGTATACTGAAGTTAAATAAATAAGTAAATAAAATGCAGACAATGGTAATCAAGTTTCTCACAGCCAGAAAAAGAAGTTATAAATAAATGAGGACTAGAACAAACTCTGTGGTGCTGGATTAGAGTTAGAAATAATGTGAACTCATGTTTATTTAATACAGGTATATAGATTATAAGCACAGAAATTAATATGTATGTATGTATACATTGGATAGCATATGCATATATTTACTGGCTCTCTCCAAAGAAGTCCTAGAAGCAGTAGCAATGAACACACCTAATTCCTGGACTTACTTTGTAGATATCATTCTCCAATAATAGGAACCAGTTCTCCCTGAAGAAATAGCTGATTCTAGGGCTTGGGGCATAAAAGCACCAGATGAGTCTGATTGTGCATCTAAATGACACAGGAGACAATCTGTAAAAACTCCCAATGGCCAAAAGTGGACAAATTTGACCAATAAACTAAATCATGACAACATTGAATTAAAACCCAAAGTGTAAAATAAACATCAATAAGTCAACACAGATATAAATGATTGAATAAATAAATAAGTTGAGGAGAAGACAAAGTTTTCTTTGAGAAGAATTCCAAATAATAAATGTAGAAGGAATGAGGGAAGTAGTAATTCACCCTTAGAATACCACAGTAATAATTGCTGCTCGCAAAATCTATGGATGAATGTTCAAAATAGTGGGCAAAATGTTAAGGAGAATAAGAATGTTTGCATGACTCTCCCAAGTATTTATTATCTCCCCTCACAAATATTTATTAATTAGCATAGTAGTTTATATTCTTTGATACTCCTCCCTCTAGGAAGTGGAGCTTAATTCCCCATCCTTGAGTGATAGGCTGGACCCAGTGACTCACTTATAATGAATACAGTTAAGAAAATGAAGAAATAGTAACTTTGTAATGGAGAAATCTGGCAGACAGCGCCTTAACCAAGTGATCAAGGTTAACATTACTGGTAATAAGTCATATTGATATCAGGTACTCTCTGATATAATTCAGTGAGAAGGGTGCCTCATGAAAATCCATAACTACAGTCTAATCATGAGAAAATATTGGAGGGACATTTTAGAAATCACATGATGAGTGCTCCTCAAATGTGTCAAAGTCATGAATAAAGAAAAGCTGAGGGGCGCCTGGGTGGCTCAGTTGGTTAAGCGTCTGACTTCAGCTCCGGTCATGATCTTGTGGTTCGTGAGTTTGAGCCCCATATCAATCTGTGCTGACAGCTCAGAGCCTGGAGGCTGCTTTGGATTCTTGTCGCTCTCCCCTGCTCACTCTCTCCCCCTCTCTCTCTCTCTCAAATATAAATAAACATTAAAAAAAGAAAGAAAGAAAAACTAAGAAACTGTCCCAGATTAGAGAGTTAGACTAAGGAGACTAAAGGCAACTTGATATCCTGGGTTCCATTCTGCAGTAGAAAAAGGGCAGTAGTGGAAGAAACTTGTGAAATCTAAACAAAGTCTGTATTTTAGTTAGCAGTGTTGTGCTGATGTTAATTTCTTCGTTTTGATAAATGTACTATGATTGTGTAAAAGATATAGGGCAATGCTCCAGATGATCTTTACAACTTTTCTGTGAATCTAAAATTATATTCAAAACAAAAGGTTTAAAATTACATCACCTAATAATGTAATGAGCAGTATTAAGTAATTTAATACCTGTTAACCTCTTAGAAAAGTGCACATGCTAAATATTTGACAAATGTCAGCTGTTATTTTTATTGTTAATTTTATTTGACAGTTATATCTGTAAATAATAAAGCTAGTTATCCCCCATTTGGTTAAATATTTAAAACTTTTTTTAATGTTTATTTATTTTTGACAGAGAGAGAGACAGAGCATGAGTGGGGAAGGGGCAGAGACAGAGAGAGGGAGACACAGAATCGGAAGCAGGCTCCAGGCTCCCAGCTGTCAGCACAGAGCCCGACGTGGGGCTCGAACTCACAGACTGCAAGATCATGCATGACCTGAGCCGAGTCGGACGCTCAACTGACTGAGCCACCCAGGCTCCCCCGATTGGTTGAATATTTTAATAACATCTTTCTTTAAATTGAAATACTTTGTGAAATACTAAAATGTGCAAAGAGAAAAGTAAAAATTATTTTAATTGCACAATCTGGGCATATCCACTATTAAGTTTGTGTTCTAAGGGCACCTGGGTGGCTCAGTTGGTTAAGCATCCGACTTCAGCTCAGATCATGATCTTGTTGTTTGTGAGTTTAAGCCCCATGTTGGGATCTGGGCTGACAGCTCAGAGCCTGGAGTCTACTTCAGATTCTTTGTCTCCCTCTCTCTGCTTCTGCCCCACTCATGCTCTCTCTCGCTCTCTCTCTCTCTCTCTCTTAAAAATAAACGTTAAAAAAAATTAAGTTCGTGTTCTATTCCCTGTCAGCATTTTCTGATATAATACTTATGCATATGTGTATTAAATATGGTCAAGATAGTTTCTCACCAAGTCCTGTAATAAGGGTGTCTGCAAGAAGTGTTCATGGATACCTGCAGTAAAAGGGTCTTTCTTAGAGGGGATAGCAATAGTGATCAATACTTAGCATGTAATATGTGCCATGTAGTCTTTCAAATACTTTGCATATATAATTTCATTTAATAATCACAACAGTTTCATAAAGAAAATATTTTAATTATGAACCCAACCTTGTAGAGGAAGAAATACCTTCACTACTAGTATAGGGGGAGCCATGGCTTGATCACGGGAGTCTGCTTAGATAGAGCCCATGCTATTAACTGTTATCCTATTCTGCCCCTGTAAGTACAAGACATCCCAGGCACAAGCCTGAAAACTTTAAATCATGGCTTGAATTTTATAGGCTTGAACTTTATGTGAAATAATGCTACAAATTCCTAAGAGTTCTGGCTGGCATTTTACAACTTCTTAGTCTGTTCTGTTCAGCTCAATGCCAAGGAAATGTTCCCTGCATTTCACCTGGAAAAGTGATGAACTTGGTTCTACCCACCTTATCCTGTGGGTGCAATCCTCAGAGTCACAACTTAATGTCTGAGGCATTCCTCATGTTGGGTGAGCCTCTGGGTTCAGATGTTTGCCCATCTCCCTACTCCCACTCCTGACAGTGAATATTTGTAAAATTTTGAAACAATGAATGGTAATACTTACCATAGACTATTTGAGTCTTTTTCTCTGAGGAATAAAAGAATCCAAGAATATAATCTTAAAAGTTTCACAAAGAAGTTTATTTTGATGCCTTGGAAAGGTAACTGAGAAACTGAGTGATACCAGCAACAATGGGCATGTATTTTGAAACAGAGTGGTGCCAACCCATGGCCAATTCACTAGTTCCTTTTCATTTTTCTTTCAAAAGATCTGAACTACCAAAAACTGAAAGTAGTATTTGAAAATTTGTGATGTCACTTTGGTCTCTCCTTTGCACTTAAGGAGTCCCCTTTAATATTACTTACAGGGCTGGTTATGAACTCCTTTAGTTTTTGTTTGTCTGGGAAACTCTTTATCTCTCCTTCTATTGTAAATGATAGCCTTGCTGGATAGAGTATCCTTGTCTGAAGGTTTTTCCCATCAGAACTTTGAATATATCATGCCACTCCCTTCTGGTTTGCCAAGTTTCTATTGAGAAATGTCTAGCTAGCCTTATGGGTTTTCCCTTGTATGTTAAGGACTACTTTGTATGCTCCAATCAAAAGACATTGGCTATCAGAATGGATAAAAAAACAAGACTCATCTATATGCTGCCTACAAGAGACTCATTTTAGACCTAAAGACACCTGTAATTGAAAGAGAGGAGGTGGGGAAACATTTATCACACAAATGGATGGCAAAGAAAGTCTGAGTAGCCATACTTATATTGAACAAACTATACTTTTTTATTCTTGTTTTGTTCTTATTCTGCTTTGGTATCAGAGTGGTAATGGCCTCATGAGATGATTTTAAATGTGTTCCCTCTGTTCAATTTGTAAGGTTTTGATAAAGATTGTCATTAATTATTTTCTTAATGATTTGTAGAATTCACCATTGAAACCATAAGGTCTTGGACTTCTCTGTGCTGGGAGATGTTTGGTTGCCAATTCAACTTTCATTCTTGTTATTTGGTGTAAGGAGTTTTCCTGTTTCTTGGAATGAGGATTCATGATTGTAGATTACTACTAAATTTCAGCTAAGTTTCTTATTTTTTTAGTTCCTTGAAGTATAATGTTGTTTATTTGAACTTTTTTTTCTTAATACGGAATTTATAGCATAAATTTTACTCTAACTTCTGCTTTTGCTGCATCTCATAGGTTTTGGAATATTGTGTTTTCTTTTTCTTTTGTTTTGAGACATATTTTGATTTGCCCTTGATTTCTTATCTGGTCCATTGCTTGTGCAGTAGTTCGTTGTTTAATATTTACATATTAAATATTTCATATTTACATTGTAGATTTTTTAGCTTTGTTTTATTGTGGATCTTTAAATTTGTACCATCATGGTTGGAAAATACACTTGGTATGATTTCAGTTTTCTTAAATTTGTAATATTTGTTATGTCTCTTTTTATGTGAATTTTTTTCTTTTTATGTAATTTAACCAGGAGATATGTCTGTATGTGCTTGAAGAAAATGCATATTTTGCTTTTCTTGGATGGAATGTTTTATATATATATATCTTTCAGAACCATGTATTTGGAAGTATGCTTCAAGTAAAACATGTTCTTGTTGAAAAGAAGAATAACTTTAACTGAGAGTACTCATTTAAAATAAAGCATATCAGAGGGAGGTTGGTGGGGGGATGAGTGAAATGGGTGAAGGGGATTTGTCATGATGAGCACTAAGTAATGATATATAGAATTGTTGAATCACTATATTGTACACCTAAAAATAATATAACATTGTACGTTTACTGGGATTAAAATAAAAAAAAAACAATACAAATTTCAAATAAATAAATAAAATTTGTGATGTGAGGTAGTGGCTGCAGAAATGAAGAGGTTGATTTGTAGTCCACTCAAAAACTCTTCTGAGCTGAAAATATCAGAGAGTAGGAACAGAGGGTGCAATAATTTACATATTTATAGGCAGAATTGGCAGTTATTGACCAGAACTTTTCTGAGTGGGTTATTCTTGATGAATAGTATCATGTGTTAAATTGAGTTTGAGTATTCATGGATGACTGAGCTGAATTTATTTTCAAGCTTGGAAGCATTCTAATTGTCTGTATAACTGAGTAGTGTAATTGACACTGTATGTTAAAAATAACCAACTTGAACACATTTAGTGTTTTTTGCTCCAGTAGCATATGTATGTTCATTAGAAAGGTAACATCTATGTTTTTAGGCACAAATAATTCAGTCATTTTATCAGTTCCAAACAGTGCAATGTCTATTATAAAACTTGAAGTATTAGGATCTGTATGACTCGATCTTTTTTCACATGCAAATTCTTGGGTTTTGCCTGCAACCCCCACCCCTTATTATCTTCATGAGAAATAGAAATTCTTCTGATCCATGAGCACTATCCTTAATATAAAGTTTTCCTTAATATAACTCATTTTTCCTCTGAGTATCTTCAAGACTTATTGCGGCACCCCTCATATTACACATGGTATATACGGCTTATATCACAGCTGTATAAATAGTCATGTTCTACTGTTTGCACTTTTCAGATGAAGTGCACTTTTAGCAACACAATACTGATTAGAATTGTTAGAGCATATTAATTAGAATTAAAATCATAATTGTTTTTAACATTATGGGAAAAATGTTTTAAGTATCTTTGCATTCTGCAGCTATCCCAGGGCTCTGACCATATGAAGTGCTCACTGAGAATCTGTTGAATAAGCCAATTAATGAACTTGTACCCCTTTACTAATAAACTTGATCCTAAGAGAATAGAAGAGTAATGTACTTTTCTGACCTGACAGAACTGAGAGGCTTTCTTTAGGATGTTAAACTAAACCACTTATTTACTTAGCCTGCAAATTCAATGTAAAATGCAAACAGATGGAAAGGAGAGTTTGTATAGATGAATATTAAATTTATTAAATAGGTCTTCAGTAACTTATCACTTAATGAATGCTGAATAGCAGGATTGTGCCTCTTCCCGTGGCAGTCACAAAATTTAATTGTACAAATAACTCATGCTGTATGTGCTGTGTTATCTTTATTCACATTCTGTACATCAAGGGAAACATCCAACTTGGTTACTTGAAAGACAGAATACTGAAATAATATCAGAGCATAATTTTAATAGCTTTTGAAGTTCATTTTAGCAAAATTCTGGACAGCATGCTGCTCCAGTACTAAAAATGTATGCCAATAACACCTTTCTTCTTCTTCTTCTTATTTTTTTTTCCATTTTTGGAAAATGACAGCATCACCTTGGGAGAGGTCAGAAAAACTGTTCACTATGCTTGTCATTCATTGGCTTTAGGTAGTTGAAGGTTAAGATGATCAGACATACAAAATTACATGGAGGAACTGTACAAGTTTCATTGCCACAAACACACTTTTCATTCTAAGAGTTTCTTGTATTTTAAAATGTGCTAGTGCACAACCAGTTGATTTATTCGTGTGTTATGGGGTATTCAAAACAACTAGAAATATAAGAAGCTTGTGGAAGGTAAGAAAAGACATGGGGCAAGGAAAAAGATTGAGCAGAGAAACTGTGATACAGACAGAGTACAAATATCAGCTAGACAGATGCCCAGCTTTCAAATTTGAAGACAACTGAAGGGCATTTCTACAGAATGGCACCCTTTTTGGTACATAGTGGCCCACTGTAAAGTAAAAATAAGAATGCCCAATTTAAAACTTTTATTAAGGCTTACTCCTCAGCATTTTTCCTAAAAACATGGCAGTTTTAACATTAATACACTCCTCTGGGGCTGATTCAAAGGTCCACATTGATTCTTTTCCAAAGATATAATCAGCTCTCATTTTCTTTGTGTCAAGGCCTACTATATTAATAGTTCATGCTCCCTTAATTTGTACTATCCAGGGCTTTGGATCAACTAATTAGTTTTCTTAAATCTAGACACAATTTACATTGTAGTTCTGAGTTGTGACAAATGATCTCTTCCAACATACACATGATTTAAGAACAAGGACTGAAACATTCCTATGTTTTACATTCTAAAACAAAAATAAAACTGGGGCATCAGGATGGCTCAGTTGGTTAAGCATCCAACTCTTGATCTTGGCTCAGGTCGTGATCTCACAGTTCATGGGATCTAACCCCGCATCTGGCTTTGCTCTGACAGTGCAGAGCCTGCTTGGGATTCTCTCCCTCTCTCTCTCTCTCTCTCTGCCCTTACCTTGCTCTCTCTCCCTCTCACTCTCTCTCAAACAAATAAACATATCAAAAAATGAAATAAAATAAAAGTGTAGTTTATGGATAAGAATAGGTAAAAACTGAGTCTATTTGTGAAGCAGGGCTACAGATGTGATTCTCAGGGTCACATATGTAGCTCAAAAGCATTCCAAAATTATTTGTGCCATCTGCATGTGGTGGCAGAGCACAGAGAATGGAGCTAGATACAAGCAGGTATTTTGAGAATTCTGTTTTCACCAAAGCACTGCTGTGTCAGAAGAGGGCCCATAGGAACTTACTTCCTTTCTGTGCCTACAGAATATGTTGAAAAAAAATAAACCAGGCTTGTTGCTCATCACCCTCTTCTTCAAGGAGATTTTGAACATGAAAGCTTGTGACCTTCTAAATTCCAAACATAGAAAGATTTATTGTATTTCATAGCAGGAAGATCTTTAAATGTTGTGACTCATTCAGAAAGACTTTTTCATTATGGAAAACAAATTTATAGTCCTTGTGTAGTTGCTTTCTGGAGCAGTGTTATAACTTTTATAACTCTACTTTCTACTAAACTCAACAAGGGAGGATTCTCCTAGGGAATGGCACAGAGACATATCTCATGGCCTCATTTAGGAGGGTTTTGTTGTACCCGTGCCTAGAAATGAGAAGTGTTTGGAAGTGTTGAAAAAGTACATTAGGATATTCAGCCGAAGAAGATACCACCATCAGCTGTTTACAAATCCAGTATTCCAGTATGGGTTCGTCATTTGTAAGCGGAACTGTAGATCGCTTCCGTTCTGTATAGAGTCAGCAAAGTTATTTGCTAAAGGTTGCAGAGCAAGTTTATAGCAAACGAAGATAATTCCATCTTTAGAATCATTAGCCGTTTTCAGTGTTCCATAACAACTTCACCAATGTTGTGAAGCCATAACAGTTTAAAACCGCGGGCTCTCTGTGAAACTCTAATGAAAGAAAATAGTTGATAGCTTCTGATAATATATTTCTTTGATTGTTTTCTCATTGCATCTATTGCCTGCATGATATGCAGTAATACTGGTAGTAGTAGCAGCAGCCAAAGCAGCAGCAGCAGCAGCAGGAGGAGGAGGAGGAGAAGGAGGAGGATGAGGAGGAGGAGTAACAGCAAGAGGAGCAGTAGCTCTAGTAATAAGAGCAGCAACAGAATAGCTATGGTACTGGCAGCAACAATAGCATAGCTATAGTAGTGGTAGCCACAGCAGTAGTTACACAAGTAGTAATAGCAGTACCAGCAACAGCTTTAGTAAAATGGCAACAACACAAAGAGCAGCTATTGTAGCAAGTAGCAGCATCATAGCTAAGTAGCAGGAGCAGCAGCAGTAGCCATAGGAGGAGGAGGAGGAGTAGCTTTACTAGCAGCAGCAAAAGTAGGACCTGCGTTTTTTTTTAAGATTAAAAAGAATTTTTTAATGCTTATTTGTTTTTGAGAGAGAAGACAGAACATAGTGGGGAGAGGCAGAGAGTGAGAAGGAGACAGAGAATCTGAAGCAGGCTCCACGCTCTGAGCTGTCAGCACAGAGCCCAGCATGGGACTTGAACCCACAAGCCATGAGATCATGACCTGCGCTGAAACAGGACGCTTAACCAACTGAGCCACCCAGGCACCCCATGGACCCAGATTTAAAGGAGGAAAAAGAGTATGGCCATGTACCAGGTACTCAGCTAATGTACAGGCATATATCAGAGACTATTGCAATAAACTGAATATCGCAATTAAGTGAGTCAAATGAATTTTCTGGTTTCCCAGTGCATATAATGATTATGTCTACACTATGCTATAGTCTATTAAATGTGCAATAGCATTATGTCTGATATATAATGTAGAATTGAAGAATACTTTATTGATTGAAGAATACTTTATTGCTCAAAAAAGCTAACCATCATCTGAGCTTTCGGTGAGTCATAATCACTGACCATAGATCATCATAACAAATATAATAACAATGTAAAAGTTTGAAATATTGTTAAGTATTACTAAATGTGATACAGATATACTAAGTAAGCAAAAACTGTTGGTAGAATGGCACCAATAGACTTGCTTTGATACAGGGTTGCCATAAACCTTCCATCTGTAAAATATGCAGTATCTTTGAAACCCAATAAAATGAGGTGTGCCTGTACTGAGCACTTTATGTGCATTAGCTCATTTAATTCCCAGTGTATGTTTTATTGTTAGGCCTAGGAAGACATTTTAAGGTGTCAAGAGACTTGAATTTGAGAACCTCCAAAATACAGTGTTTATCTTACTTGCCATAGTTCTGAACCAACTGTGAAATAAAACATATGGGGGCCAAAATATTTTCTTTATTATTGATAAAGATCACATAGGAGAATGTTATTTCTATGTCTGAGCAAGTGAGTTTCCCAGTGGTGATCCCCTAAATTAGACACATTGATCTACCCTGGGGGAACACGAGAGTGTGTGCTTCTTAAGACATCTCACTCCCAGGGGAAGAAAACACAAGAGGGCTGAGCTCTGCAGGCAGAGCTTCTCCTTGCACTCATCAGTCAGGTCGGTAATTTCACTCTCTTGAGGCAGAGAGAATGTGGAACTGGAGCTAGGTCGGGAATGAAACACTAATGAGCATTAGGAGTGGGGAAGAAATGTCTTCTGTGTCCCCAAAGTTTTCAGATTTGTTGTTGCTTCCTTGCCTGCTAGCTCGACCCACCAGACTTAACCATTAAGTCAATGTTCAAGATGTGCTAAAAAGCTCCCTCAAAGCACAAGGCTAACAATCAAGGAGTCCTGTTCTTCCTCCATAAGGTTATTCCCTCAATGAACGTCTCTAAGATTTGGAATATGCCCTTGAGACCACTGGCTGACAGTAGAGGGCTTTTGCCACTAGAAGGCTTTTGCTCAGTAAGTTTGGGCCCATTCTCAGATCAGGCACTACAACATATAATATATTTTTAAAAAACAAGCTTATTTCATTATATTATATTACCATAACATTATATTCCTCCAGGGAGGTAGGATTTACATTAGATTTTCCATTAGCCCTTGAATCCTGGTCTGTTTCCATCCATCATACCAGGTATTTCTAGAGCAACTCTCCCTGTAGTTACTGGACAACTATTAACCTGGTAATGAAAAGAAAAACTATCTTTTGAGGATAAGCGAGAGCCTTCTCTGAAGTGGCTAATGGCATCTTGGGAAAAATAAATGGGTAAGAAGTATCTGAAACTGGCTGTTGGCAGTAGCAGATGTTTTCTTATGGGAGAGTGCTTAGTGTGACATCAGTTCTGAATTCTAATGAACTGTCCTTAAGGGGCAAGATCAGTTTTGTCATTAAAGTGTTAAAGGGCTTGACTACTATCACACTTTATCTGTTCTTTTATTTTGGAAATTGGTAATTTGGGTTTTTTTCAAGACCACATTTTGTTTATGTGCCTTGTTCAAGATGTAGCAAGTAACATGTCATGCAAATCAGATTTAATTAATCTCTACTTGGCTTCCTTAATTAAAATAAAGAGAAGATGAATTCTCTTACATTGCCTATAAATACATCTTTCATAAATAGAGCATTTATAAAAGTGCTGAGTATGTGAAGTATATTCAAAATTGAAATCAGAAGATATTGATTCAATGACTCATCTAGGGACAATATCTTCAATGTCTAGTAATAACAAACCATTCCTATGAGATAACTTTATAATGAGTTTTAATTTCCCCAGAAAGATATACAAAAAATGATTTTTGAGGGTGAAGGGGAAATCTTCTTTTAATACCTACTCTTTCAATTCCTTTTTTACTTATTCTAATGAAATCATTTGTAGTTTTACTGATGGGTCATTTCATACTCAGTAATCAAGGAAATAGTTCTAAAATGTTAACTTTAAATTCCTTTTATTTCCTTATTTTGGGACAGAATATGAAGCATCAAGATTTGACCTTTTCCTTAACACCAAAAGTTTCTGAGGAAGGTAGAAAGATTAATTTGTTGAAATAGCACTGACCAATTTTTAACTATGTACGTGGATATACTAAAGAACCTAACTTACTATTCCAGGATAGTAGAGCTAGTTATAATATATGATCTAAATTATATTTCAGGCAAATAATTTAAACACAACTAGGAAAGATAATGTATAGACAAGGAAGAATTAGGAATTAAAGAGTCTAATATTTAAGGATTGAATGCATAGACGTTGGAATGTTTCTGTAAATACATATATGGGTCATTTACATCACACTTACATCATTAAGTGAGTTAAAACAGGGGCGCCTGGGTGGCTCAGTCAGTTAAGTGCCAGACTTCAGCCCAGGTCATGATCTCACGGTTTGTGGGTTCGAGCCCCACATCGAGCTCTGTGCTGACATCTCGGAGCCTGGAGCCTGCTTCAGATTCTGTGTCTCCCTCTCTCTCTGCCCCTCCCCTGTTTGCTCTCTCTCTCTCTCTCTCTCTCTCTCTCTCTCTCTCAAAAATAAATAAACATTAAGTGAGTTGAAACAACAACAACTACAGCAACAACAACAAAAGAAAGACCTTGGGTGATGAGGTAAAGATACCGAGTTTATTTCTGGACACAATTTGAAATGCTGCTTGGACATCATTATGGAAATTACCAGTGAGCATTTGAAAGTCTGGATCCTATGCGCAGGATAGGACCAGACCACAAAGATAGATTTGAGATACATTCATTTTGTCTGATATTTGAAGAGTAACTAGTGGAGTCACTATGCTCATTGATGGAATATCACCCACAGAGAAAATAAGATGAAAGGCATGGAAATTGGTAAAAAATGATTTAAAAAAAGTTTTTAGAAGCAGTAGTCTTCAAAGAATTCTGAATAGAGAAGATCAGAGTAATAGTGGGGAGAACTATCAACCAATAGGTTCCATGTAATACCAGATATATTCCTATTAATGTTAACACTACATTATATAAAGGTTTTTTCTTCTTTTATTAGTTTTAATTTTCCAGCTTTATTGAGGTATAATTGACAAATACAAACTATATATATTTAAGGTGCACAGTGTGATAATTTGATATGTATATATACACACACACACTTTATGGAATAATTACCACAATCAAGCTGATTAACACATCCGTCCTTTTCACATGGTTACCAACTTTATATATGTGCAACAAATACACTTGAGATCTCTTTTAGCAGATTTCAAGTATACAATACATTCTTATCAACTATAGTAACAATGCTGTACATTAGGTAAAGTTTTATATTACTACTGTGAAACAAAGGGGAAGAAGAAACCATGATGGATCTATTTTGTTAGGTATTGATGGTGACCTGGGCTACAGATGATATCTCAGAAGTGAAGGTTTCAACATAGTGTCCCTATAAGAGCTCATACATTCTTTCTTCTCTTATTCAGGTTACATTTGGAAGGCTCTGATTATTATGATCCAGCAGGATGACTCAAACAGCTATCTATGTGTCAATGTGCTCTATATTTTGGTAGTTTTGTATCTTGTCTATAGATATGAATTATTTGATTCACAAGGGTCATATGATTTACTCTGTTTATTTTCAGTTTCCTATACACTTTTAACCATAAATCGATCTCTGAAGTCCCAACTGACAATCAAGTCAGTATTGGACAAATCTGGGACTATGAATTGACAATGAATTGAGAATATGTCATTTTCATCAGGCAAGGTAGGACCTCAGTTTCAATTCATAGTAGAAGCATGAATTGACATATTTCTGACTGCCTACATCAAACATATTTACCTACCTCTAGACAAAAATTAGCCAAGATGACTGCCTAACTCCTGTGAATATACGTAACCTGTATTTGAAGTTAAATTCCATGATACTACTAATAAATCAATTTTTTCCAATTGCACATGGTTAAGGACACAGATCAAGTCATTTTGTAGAATTTAAAATTTTGGAGAAGGAAGTTGTATTTTGAATGTGTGCGTACATGCTTGCATGTAGGTGAATATGTGCTTGCACTTGGGAATACATCTAATTTAATCACTTTTAATATAGCCAAGATTACTAGCAACCTTATTACTAGGAAGAGGTAAAAAAAAATACCTCATATGACAGATTTGGAAACTGTGGGCTGAAAAGCTGAAGTAAGCTCTGATTACAGAGGAAGCTCCTTGTCTAATCTGACTTTGTATTGCACTTAGCATGGTGCCTGGCCATCAGCAAGTTTGCTGTGACTAAATGAGGGACTTATAAAGATTCACTCTAACTTGCTTAGTTACAAAATGAGAATTGGATTCAATTTACCTACCGCCATTTTTTTAGCATGCAGTAAAGAAAATAAAAGCAAGCTTGTTTTCCTTGAAGTGTATAAATTCTAGTTCCCGCATTTGCATGAATGATTTTATTCTACATGGATCATCACAGCTTAAACCATAAAGATCAGTGAGAACACTGTATGTTTGGTATGTAGTATGAAATGTAAGTGAGTCTATTAAATCATGAATTTCTCCTACAGGTACATTAGAATAAGATGCATGTACATTTAAATGAATAAGTTGAAAATCGAAAGATTAATAAGTTCCAGTATGACAAAGAAACAGCTATTTAATTAATTATTGTAGTCATACATAATACCAACTCACATTTTAAGACATGAACTCTAAATTTTATGCTGTTATAAAAAAATTTGTTCTGGCATATAATTATTGTCCTGACATCTATTGGTTGGACATATTTTAATAGTGAGTTCTGTCAATTATCTGAATTTAAAAGCGACCTCAGACCTCTGACCTTTGAATCAGAGCGACTCAAAGAATTATCTTCTGGGTCTTGTTTGGTTTTAAATGCTCCCAAGAACAGGCTTTCACACACCAAGGTTTCTGGAATTCAATACAACAATGCATTTTTATTCTGCTAATAAAAATGCCAAAAACTTTCTACAGTGTCATTTAAAAAATCTTAATAATTCAATTATCATCTAATACATTCCTGTGAGAAAAGATGAGGGAATTATTTAAATATAAAATTTCATCTCAAGAGCTAGATATTTTATATATGTAATCAGTCTGACACAGTTGCATCACAAATTTTCATCTTTGCTTCAAACTTAGCTTTGAGAACTTTTTAAAATTGTTTTAAGAGGTATAAAATACCATAAGGTCAACACTTTGAACTAGCTGAGAAAATACAAAAGGGTGATCATTTCAGTCACAAAATCCAATTGTATGATACTAGCTTGTTGAAGAAAATGGCTGGATACCTGATTTCCTAGACTCATGCATTTTCACAAACATTTTAGTTTTTCATTAAAAATGGATTTGACTAAAATTTTCCATTTTTTGTGAAACAAAAAAGCCTATTATTCCTTGGTCAGTTGTAACAACAAAAATTGTTCAGCTCCCAACTTTACTCTGAGGACAGAATGTACTTTTATCTTTTCTCTGTTAGCAGTATACTTTGGTATTTTGACAATGGGAAGAATAGGAATTGCATTTTATTGTGACTAACATCAGTTCAGAAATTTCGTTCTTTTGGCATAATATATATATTTTCTCCTTAGAATATAAAAACCTCTCCATGATGTAAGTACATTGCTGGGACTTATTTGGAATTCTGAAGCAATGCCTAAGAGTCAACAGTGGAACCCTAGTTTACATGATATTCAGCTGAAAGAAATTCTCCAAAGTACAGAGACATAGCCAGAATTATTCAGTGGTAAATTTTCTAGTACTAACCAATAATTTTAGCATACTTCATTCGTGTAACTCAAATAATTCTTAGGGGTTCTCCTTTATTTTGAAACTCTTACCATATTTTTCTGCTTCTCAGACTCTCAAAAGTGTATGGAACTATGACAGATATATGCCTGAAACAATAAAAGGAAGTTGTTTAGTCTTCTGGGATCTCCTATTTGAATCATTTACTTGCAGGGAAAACCAGTTTTGTATTAAAACAAAGTGGCAATTTTAGATAAAAGAATCAAAAGATCATATTTTATTTTAAAGATAATAAAGGAATCTCCCAAAGAAATCACACTACTGCTTGCTTGTGCAAACTCATTTCCACTAATCCCCTAACAGGCACCCATGCTCCAGTCCTCCAAAAGGATGTCTCATGATCTAAATGTGCCTTCTTTCTTGCGAATCCAAGTCTTTACCCTGTATATCCTCAACATTGAATATCATTCCATATCTTTTCCTGGCCAATTTGTAGTCTTAAAAGACTATTAGCTTCGTCACTTCTCAAACCTTCGTCCTTGACCTGCTCAGATGCAGCCATAACTGCGTCTGGGTTACCATAGCATTTTGTACATATTTCCTTTCACAACTTTTCTTATGTGTATTGTTTAGTTATCTGCCATTCTTACTATGCTGTGTGCTCCTTGAAGACAAAGGTAGTATATTTAATTTTTGTATGTCTAGTTTTTTGAAAGAATTAATATCTTCTATCTACACCCCAATAAGGTATTCCATACCCAATAAGGCCCCAGCATATACTATCTAGCTGATGTCTGATTTATTCAAATCACTCCATTATAAAATATTGTACATATTAAATATTAAGATATGTATAATTTATGTCACACGTATTTTCAAAAATTATGAGGCACCTTTCTAACATACCTAAGGAAATATATATCACAAACCCAAGATGAAGGAACCAAATTGAGTTTTATGAATCTCATTTAGTTGCTCTTTACTTTATCATCCTTGGATATGTGAAATTATAAACTGGACATTAAACCTTAATGTAAAATTTTTTTAAGCTATCCTTTATCTTATGTGAGACGGAAGGTGAGACAGAGTGTGTTATCAATGTTTTGGAATTTAGTATCACAATGCCATATACCAAATGTATGGGGGCCAATTGAATAGCATTATGACAACATTCTGGGAAATAATTCTTGTCAAAAGTATTTCCAGAGGTAATTCTTGATTTAGTTATTTTGCCTGATGGCTGTGTCAAGTTCTGTGTAAATGAACTTTGGTTCCCCTATGGAGGGAGGAAATTAGCAAGTAAATCAGGTGTGAAGAATTCCTAAGAGGGGAGTCTTTAATGCTGCAAAATCTTTTAAAGTGACCCATTCCATATAAGAATATGTCTTAAACACTGATTTATAATGAAAAGTTCAACATATATTATGCTTGATCACTAAGAATCCTATAATAATTTCAGAGAGGAAAATTTGAAGTTAAGATATTTTGTAACACATGAAGATTATTAACAGTAAGATAGTGGTAGAACATATGAGAAGGGAGAATGTGATTTTTATGGTTTTTTTTTTCTGTAGCATAGGACAATCTCTTTATTTACTTATTCATACCAGTGGAAATCTCTCCAGCCATTTCGGATAGATCAAACATAATTAAATTTGTTAAATATACATATGTAAAAGTTTGATATTACCCAATTTGTAAAACAGCTAATGTATCCATGGTGTTATCTGCAGCCTTATCTGGGTAATATTTCCTAGATTAATAATGTAAAACTTCTATTATTCCAACCACATTAACATTTTCCTTTTGTGTAGCCTCTATCAATATGTATCTATACCACACACTTTAGTACTTGGACCATAATTTATTTTATTTCTCTCTCATCTACCCATACAACAACAGAAACCAAGATATAACAAAGGACATTCCTCACTCCTTCAGCTGGGTCCAATGCCATAATCATACTCCTTGCCTCTCTGCCAGCCATTTGAGATTCCATAATTGTTACTAGTTCAGGCATCACTTTTGGTGGGCTAGACTTCTTACTTAATGTGGAAATCACTGAGAGGTTTGAACACCTGATTACCATGTCCTTGTCAAGTGGTAATTGCTAACATTGTCTATTGATGGCTATTACAAGGCATGAAAGCACCAAGAGCTGCCCTGGTAACTTTCCTGTGTTCTAAACATACTCTTCCTTACCACCATTATATAGAGACTATTCTACTTCTGAAAAATAGGATCAATTACTACTGCCAGTATCATAATTTCCTTTTTAACTCAAGATCCAGCAGAAAGAACTATGAATGACTAGATGGCCATGGCATTGGGTTAGGTGGAAATCTTACTGCATCATCTGATAGAAGTTTCCCCAACTAAAAACCAGAATATTTAATCTGGCAGATCCCTAAAGTTGAACAAATAGGAATTAGAAGTTCCCTAAGTGGGTAACTGGGAGTAAGGATGAGAGTATGATGATGCAATTTATGTCTGACCTATAATCTCACCCTGAATACCCCAGTGCTTAGCCTGACTTCCAGCTTGTTTCTTTTACCTGAATTCCAGGATATTAATTAAAGCCTCTAGGAGAAGTCCTTGATAAGTTACTGACTGGAATTATCTGTGAAAATTCAACATCTCTTGACCCCTGAGGTTTAAGTGAGCTCATAGTTTTTCTATGAGATACAAGCCTAAGGTTCATAGTAAAAACCCCTCAATAGAGCAGCACTTATTGGCTCACTTCCTTCTCTATCACACTTCCTTACATGCTTACTACTGAGCCTTTTGCCTCTCCAATAAATTACTTGCACGGGATCCTTGCCTTGTTTTAGTATCCGGAGGAATCCACATTAATTCAAAGAGGCCACTCGTATTTCTAGTCCTTGATCATTGGATCCAACTATTAGCTATTAGGGTCATGGCACTGCATAATTGTTACTACTTCAAAACATATATCATATCTTGAAAAAGTGTTCTGACTATAGTGTCACTTTTCTCAAACTGTTACTTATAGTTACAACTTTAAAAAGCCATTCAGCTTCCTATCATGCCAGTTGTTTTTGGATGGTGCAGTATACTCAGAGAACCAATAGATTCTTTGGTTGCACATTGTTGCATGTCTTTCACTATAATGTAGGCCCTTTGGTCAAAGCAATGTTACATAGGATCCCATAATGGCAAGTTAAACACTCTGTGAGCACTTATATAGTAATGCTGGCTGAGAGACTGTGAATAGGGATGGCAAACTCATATATGGAAGATTCTAATCTTGCTAAATATGAATGCTGCCTTCCCCCCCCAGTTAGATGGAGAATTTCAATAAAAGCAATGTGTCACCCAGGGGCTGAATTTGCTCTTTGAGGAATGGTACCTTACCAAGACTTTGTATCGGTCTCTGTTGCCACTGAGAGGTCACAATTTAAAAGCAGTAGTAGCTAAATCAGCCTTGGTGAGAGGTAGCCCATACAGTTGGCCCACACATAGTCTTAACCCCTTCTACCATGGCTATTCCATTCATGGATCCTTCTTGTAAGCACTGGAGTGGCCAAGTATGGAGGCTACGTAGCATCACCTTTTCTACCTAATTACTGAGAGCTTCTCCCAAGACTCTGGTGGTCATAGGAATCATCCAGGCAGAATCGTAGGTGCTAGCAGTTGAAAGTTGTTGAGTCACCACACATAGATATGTTGAGGGCCAAACAGATGTAGGTAGAATGACAACTGTGTCTGCCACAATAATGGACACCATTAAATACATTTTTCATTTAATTGCTCTCATAACCTTGGTGAAAGTTAACTATTAGTTTCTCTTTAATCTAATTGTGCTTTTAAATCAATTGGTTTATAAAGTCTAAACAATTTCAGTACTTTTGTTCCAATTATTATGCTCCTTTCACTAAACTCCAGCAACATTTAGAGTTCTCCAGTAGCAGATTTCCTCAAAGAATTCCTATCTTTGCTTTCAGAACAGTGAATAGAGGACGCCTGGGTGGTTCAGTCGGTTAAGCATCTGACTATGGCTCAGGTCATGATCTCAGTTTGTGGGTTCAAGCCCCATGTCAGGCTCTGTGCATAGCTCAGAGCCTGGAGCCTGCTTCAGATTCTGTGTCTCCCTCTCTCTCTCTGCTTCTCCCCTGCGCACACTCTGTCTCTCTCTCTCAAAAATGAATAAACTAAAAAAAAAAAACTAGAATAGTGAATAGAATATTGATCATATCTGGCCTTAGTCCTTCCCAGAAAATGTAATTTAGATAGTATGATGACATTAAGAAATGTTATAGGTAATGTCAGAGCTTCCAATAAATCTCCAGAAAACAGAGCAGAAGCCATAATGTTTCCTGTTCAAGCTAAAGCAAATTACTTTCTGGTGAGAAATCAGGGGAAAAAAAAGTTATTCTTTCAAAGTAAAAACCACTATCAAGAAGTTAGAAAGCTGTAGGCATAATGCTTGCCCAGATACATATTACAAAATGGTAATTTAGTGTCAGCCTGCTATATGGAATGCATAGTGAGCACAACTGTTTTGGTTGACATTCCCAATCCTTCTTTCAATGACTATTTGAGACTGAGGCCATGGGGATGGGAAAAAATATCAACCTATCCAAAAGCACAGAGAACATGGAAGCCTGAAATCAGATTCAAAAACAAACATACAGAACCTCATGCTGTGAAGAAACATACTGTCCCTACTGTTTGGTTGTTTCTATTGATTTCTTGGGTTAGAAGCAGGATACACATCCCAGAAAGAAGAAATTCTCAGCTTGGTACTTCATTACCAGAAATGTTGTCTCTGCCTGAAGGTCTGTGTAACCCACATAACTCAACCTGTGTGTGGTGGCAATTCAGAGAAATAGTCCCAGAAAAAAATCTCTTTAATTCTTGGTTTGTTTTTCATTAAATAAAAGTATCTTAAAATTTTTATTTACTGTCTCAACACTCTCAACATCTTTCCTTCAAACTCTCTCTTTTTGTCATTTTCAGCTTCTTAGCACAAATTCCAAGACATCATCCATCTGTCCTTTTGGATGCTTGGTACCTGCCTGCCCTTTCTCACTCTATATTCTTTGTGCTCTTATTTTCTTTGTGAATAATTTCTCATTTCAAATTTTTTTTGCATTTTATTACACATTAATAATTGTACTCATGTCCTCATGAGACATTAATATTTGTCCTAGATCATTGTCCAAATGGATGGGGACTTCTTTGCTAACCGTTTGTATCTAATGTGGTTAGTAAATGCTACTTATATCAAAATTACATACGTATATATGGAGGAGGAGTCAACATGGTAGAAAAGTAGAGGGACCTGAGGTTCTCTTGTTCTTCAAACACAACAGTATTGAGGTCAAAAGACTTGGAATTCCAGGAATCCAGGCTACAGAGTGAAAGAAACATCTCCAGGAGCCCACTGGGACAGCTTGGTAGGACAGACAGTTACTTCGATGAACAAATCAAAAGTACACCTGGTGAAAGGTCCAAACCACCACTACAAGTAGGGAGATAAAGCAACCAGAGTCACAATGACAGAGAGCATGCAACACATTCCCTGAAGGGCCAGCGTCTGGATGGTGTATGACTGTCCTTTTTAATATACTAGTACTTGCAAGGTGCAGGACACATAGCAAGCTATTAAAGCACTTAAAAGGCACAAAACTAGACAAAATGATGAAATGGATGAATTCTCCTCAAAAGAAATTCCATGAAGAAATGACAGCCAGAGAATTGCTCAAAACAGATATAAGCAATGTATCTGATCAATAATTTAGAATAATAGTCATAAGACTAATAGCGAGGCTTGAAAAAAGCATAGAAGACAGCTGAGAACCTATTGCTGCAGAGATCAAGGACCTAAGAAATAGTCACGATGAATTAAATGCCATAAATGAGATACAAAACAAACTAGATGTAATGACAGTAAGGATGGAGGAAGCAGAGGGGAGAGTAAGTAAAATAGAAGATAAAATTATGGAAAATGATGAAGCTGAAAAAAAAGAGAGAGGAAAATACTAGACTATCAGTTAGAGACCTAAGTGATTCAATGAAATGTAATAATGTCCATATTATAGGAGTTCCAGAAAAGAAGAGAGAGAGAAAGGGGCAGAAGGTTTACTTGAACAAATTATAGTTGAAAACTTGCCTAACCTGGGGAAGGAAGCAGACATCCAAGTCCAGGAGGCATAGAGAACTCCCTTCAGAATCAACAAGAATAGGTCATTGCCATGGCATACCATAGTGAAAATGGCAAAATAAAAAGATAAAGAGAGAATTCTGAATGCAGCTAGGGACAAAAGAGCCTTAACCTACAAGGGTAGATACATAACCATGGTAGCAGACCTATCCACTGAAACTTGGAAGGACAGAAGGGAGTGGCAGGAAATATTCAATGTACTGAATAGGAAAAATATGCAGCCAAGGATACTTTATCTAGCAAGACTGTCATTCAGAATATGAGACATAAAGGCTTTCCAAGACAAACAAACACTGAAGGAGTTCATGACTACTAAACCAGACCTACAGGAGATGCTAAGGGGGACTCTGTGAATGGAATGCTGCAAAGACTACCAAGGACAAGAGACATCATCACAAGCATAAAACATAGAGATAACACAATAACACTAAATCCATATCTTTCAGTAATTACTCTGAATGTAAATGCACTAAATTCCCATTCAAAAGACATAGAGTATCAGAATGGATAAAAAAACAAGATCCATATATAGGCTGTCTACAAGAGACTCATTGTAGACCTGAGGATACCTGCAGGTTGAAAGTGAGGGAATGGAGAACCATCTATCATGCTATTGAAAGTCAAAAGAAAGCTGGAGTAAACTAGTTTACTAGTTTAAACTAGTTTAAACAAACTAGTTTTTAAACTAAAAACTGTAACAAGAAATGAAGAGGGGCATTATATCATGATTAAGGGGTCTATCCATCAAGAAGAGCTAACAATTACAAATCTCTATGTCCCCAATTTGTTACGACCAAATATATAAATCAATTAATCACAAACATAAGCAATTCTTATTGATAATAATACAATAATTATAGGTGACTTTAATCTTCCACTTACAGAAAAGGACAGATCATCTAGGCAGAAAATCAATACAGAAACAATGGCCTTGAATGATACACTGGACCATATGGACTTGACAGATACATTCAGAACTTTTCATCCAAAAGCAGCAGAATACACATTCTTCTCTAGCATAAGTAGAAAATTCTCCAAAATAGATCACATACTGGGTCAAAAACAACCTTCAATAAATATAAAAGGATTGAGATAATAACATGTGTATTTTCAGATCACAATGCTATGAAACTGGAAATCAACCACAAGAAACATTTTAGAAAGCTTCCAAATGCATGGAGGTTAAAGAACATCCTGCTAAAGAATGAATGGGTCAACCAGGCAATTAAAGAAGATACTAAAAAATATATGGAAGCAAATGAAAACGAAAACACGACAGTCCAAACCCTTTGGGGTGCAGCAAAAGCAGTCTTAAGAGGAAAATACATTGTAATTCAGGGCTATCTCAAGAAACAGGAAAAAAATCCCAAATACAGAATGTAACCTCACACATAATGTAACTAGAAGCAGAAGAGCAAAGAAACCCCAAAGCCAGCAGAAGAGAAATAATAAAGATTAGAGCAGAAATAAACAACGTATAATCCAAAAAACAGTAGAATAGATCAGTGAATCTAAGAGCTGGTTTTTTGAAAGAATAAACAAAATTGACAACCCCCTAGCCAGACTTCTCAAACAGAAAAGAGAGAGAACCGAAATAGATAAAATCACGAATGAAAGAGGAGAGACCACAGGGCACCTGGGTGGCTCAGTTGGTTAAGTGTCCAACCTCAGTTCAGGTCATGATCTCATGGTTTATGATTTCAAGCCCCACATCAGGCTCTCTGCTGACAGTGAAAAGCCTGGGTCCTGCTTTGGATTTTGTGTCTCCCTCTCTCTCTGCCCTCCCTCCTTTGCTTGCACTCTGTCTCTGTCTCTCTCTCTCAAAAATAAATAAACATTTAAAAATTTTTTAAAAAAGGAAAGAGGAGAGATCACAACCAACACCACATAAATACAAACAATTATTAGAGAATACTATGAAAAATTATATGCCAGAAAATTGAACAATCTGGAAGAAATGGAAAGATTCCTAAGCAACCACACACTACCAAAACTCAAATGGGAAGAAATAGAAAATTTGAACAGATCCATAATTAATGAAGAAGGTGAAACAATTATCAAAAATCTCCCAACAAATAAGAGCCCTGGGCCAGATGTCTTTCCAGGGGAATTTTTACCAGACATTTAAAGCAGATTTAATAGCTATTCTTATCAGACTGTTCCAACACTAGAAATGGAAGGAAATCTTCCAGACTCACTCTATGAAGCCAGCATTACCTTGATTCCCAAACCAGACAGAGACTCCACTAAAAAGGAGAATTACAGGCCAATATCCTTGATGAACATGTGGCAAAAATTCTCAACAAGATACTAGCAAATCAAATTCAATAGTATATTAAAAGAATTATTCACCATGATCAAGTGGGATTCATTCCTGGGCTGCAGGGCTGATTATTCGCAGATCAATGAACATCACATTGATACACCACAGTAATAGAAGAAAAGATAAGAACCATATGATTCTGTCAATAGACGCAGAAAAAAACATTTGACAAAATACAACATACTTTCTTAATAAAAACTCTCAAGTAAGTCGGGATAGAAGGAACATAGTTTAACATCATAAAAGCCATATATGAAAGGCTCACAGCTAATATCATCCTCAATGGGGAAAAACTGAGAGCTTTCCCCCTGAGATCAGGAACACGACAGGGATGTCCACTCTCACCACTGTTGTTTAACATAGTGTTGGAATTCTTAGCTTCAGCAATCAGACATCAAAATGAAATAAAAGACATCCAAATTGGCAGAGAAGTCAAAGGTTTACTTTTGGCAGATGACATGATATTCTACATGGAAAACCCAAAGACTCCACCAAAAAGCTGCTAGAACTGATGCATGAATTCAGCAAAGTTGCAGGATACAAAAATCAATGTATAGAAATCAGTTGCATTTCTGAATAATAATGAAATTGATGAAGCAATAGAAACAGATATAATGAAGCAACAGAAGATTGATTAAGGAATCAATCCCATTTACAATTGCACCAAGAACGATAAAATACCTAGGAATAAATCTAACCAAAGAGGTAAAAGATCTTTATGCTGAAAACTGTAGAAAACTTATGAAAGAAATTGAAGAAGACACCAAAAAAAGGAAAAACATTCCATGCTCATGGATTGAAAGAACAAATATTGTTAAAATGTCAATACTGACCAAAGCAATCTACACATTCAATGCAATTTGAATCAAAATTGCAGTAGCATTCTTCTCAGAGCTAGAACAAACAATCCTAAAATTTGTATGGAACCACAAAAGACCCCAAATAGCCAAAATAATGTTGAAAAAGAAAACCAAAGCTAAAGACATCACAGTCCCAGACTTCAGCCTGTACTACAAAGCTGTAATCATCAAGTCAGTACAGTATTGGCACAAAAACAGACATACAGACCAATGGAATAGAATAGAGAACCCAGAATTGGACCCATAAATATATGGCCAGCTAATCTTTGACAAAGCAGGAAAGAGTATCCAATGGAATAAAGACAGTCTCTTTACCAAATGGTGCTGGGAGAACTGGACCACAACATACAGAAGAATGAAACTAGACCACTTTCTTACACTATACACAAAAATAAATTTAAAATGGATGAAAGACCTAAATGTGGACAGGGAACCATCAAAAGCCTAGAGGAGAAAATAGGCAACAACCTCTTTGACCTCAGCCACAGCAACCTCTTACTCAATAGGTCTCCGAAGGCAAGGGAAATAAAAGCAAAAATGAACTACTGGGACCTCATCATGATAAAAACCTTCTGCAAAGCAAAGGAAACAACCAACAAAACTAAAAGGCAACTTACAGAATGGGAGAAAATATTTGCAAATGACGTATTACATAAAGGGTTAGTATCCAAAATCTATAAAGAACTTATCAAACTCAACACCCGAAAAACAAATAATCCAGTGAAGAAATGGGTAGAAGACATAGACACTTTCCAAAGGCATCCATATTGCCAACAGATATATGAAAAGATGCTCAACATCACTCAACATCAGGAAACTACAAATCAAAACCACATTGAGATACCATCTCACACCAGTCAGAGTGGCTAAAATTAACAACTCAGGAAACAACAGATGTTGGTGAGGATGTAGAGAAATGGGAACTGTTTTGTAGTATTTGTGGGAATGCAAACTGGTGCAGCCACTCTGGAAAACAGTATGGAGTTTCCTCAAAAAATTAAAAATAGAATTACCCTACAGACCCAGCAATAGCACTCCTAGGAATTTATCCTAAGGATGCAGGAATGCTGATTCATAGGGGCACATGTACCCCAATGTTTATAGCAGCTCTTTCAACAATAGCCAAATTATGGAAAGAGCCTAAGTGTCCATCAACTGATGAATGGATAAAGAAGATATGGTATATACATACAATGGAATACTCCTTGGAAATGAGAAAGAATGAAATCTTGACATTTGCAACAACATGGATGGAACTGGAGGGTATTATGCTAAGTGAAATAAGTCAGTCAGAGAAAGACAGATATCATATGTTTTCACTCATATGTGGAATCTGAGAAACTTAACAGAAGGCCATAGGGGAAGGGAAGGAGAAAACAATAGTTTCAAACAGAGAGGGAGGCAAACCATAAGAGACTTTTAAATACAGAGAACAAACTGACAGTTGAAGGAGGAGATGGGGGGGTGGGGAATGACTGATGAGCATGGAGGAGGGCACTTGGGATGAGCACTGGGTATTGTATGTTAAGTGATGAATCATGGGAATCTACTCCTGAAGCCAAGAGCACACTTTATACACTGTGTGTTAGCTAACTTGACAATAAATTATATTTTAAAAAATTACATATATATATAATACACATTAACATGTGTCAGTAAGTGCTAATATGAACATATATTCATATATATTCATATATATGAGTAAATATAATTAGTATTATGGAGAGATTTGCTAAGCACTATTGGAAATAATTTACATATTATAAGTCATGTAATAACGTATAGGAACTCTAAAAAGTAGAGTTGGCCTCACAGTTGAGAAAGACTGAGGTTCAGTGAATTTATACAAATTGACCCAAGTCAACACATTGCTAGTGAGCAGCAGAGGTGGAATTTGAAACCAGGGAATTAGGTCCTAACTCTTAAATCACACTATGAACTGTATTTCTCAGAAGAGCTTTGAGTTCTTAGACTCTTGAATTCAGAGATCAGAAAGTTCCATTAAAGAGTAGCTGAATACAGTGTAGCCGAAGCCAGTTATGAGATGGTAGAGGAAGTTTTAGTCAGAAAGTTGCTCTTATTCTTCTGCTGCCCAGAATATGACTATTGACTTTCATTTATGTTTTATAAACCTCATTCCTGGTCATTGGTAGTCAGGGTGAGGTTGTCGTCAGCTAATAACATTGCCTACCAGAGCAGTTGCTTCCGGTCTCTAAGAGGGTGAGGTGCTTGAATAGTCTAGGTGTTACACTCACTAAATCAACTTGGAATCTGCTTTATGGAGGCATTATGGAAGGAGAGTAAAGTCTTTCATTGTCATTCCTAAAAATACCTAGATTCATAATGGTTATCTTCTGAATTAAACATGAGTTGGTTTTTATTTTTCACTGCATATATAATACATGTTCCCTAGAAGAAAGGTCAGGAAATAAAGATAGGCAAAATGGAAATACATAAAATACATTAATGTATCTGATTCTCTTCCTTTTCTATGCTCACAAATATTTTCAATCTTAATGAAGTCAAATTATATCCTATATCATGCTATATACTCTTCTTTTCTTGTTTAATATATAATATATACAACTCCAGACCTACAAACTTAATTCTACATCATAAAATAACATCTACACTTTATTCTATTAATGAAAATATTCATTAAGCATATACTACATTGATACAATACCATTAGGTGTTCTTGATACAATTATGAATTTTTAAAAGTCCCTATCCTCATGAAGCTTACCTTCTAGTGGGAAGAGGCTACCATAAGTAAAGCAGTGAGTAAACTATGTCACATAAACCATGTGTGTCAGATGTAGACAAGTGCTGTGCAGAAAGTTTTAAAAGACTAGCTAAGGAGGATGAGAGTTTCCATTTCAAATAGTCTGATATGAAAAAGCCCTGAGAGGAAGATATTATTTTAGCAAAGATTTGATTTGACCAATCTTCTGTAGTGGATTCTTAGACTATGGTTACAATCATAAACAATGACTGTCTTTGACTTTTGCATAGCTGTCCATTTATTCTCCTAGGTCAAGAGATAAAAGCAAAGTTTCTGCAATTCAGAAAAGTGCATATCATGGATTCCTGAGATACTTTGTTACATTGTCTTCCAGAACATTTCATATCCTCACCAGCCTTTCCCCATGTCCTCATCAAATCTTGACATTCTTCATTCACTCTTCTTTTTAAATTTTGATAATCTGTTGAGGGAGAAATATTTTTCTTTTTTCTTCATTTATTATGAGATTATTATCAGTTTTAAGCATTTTATATTTAATTATATTATGGCATATTAGTTAAACCCTTAAAATTATTTTTATGAAAATTTTTTTCCCAAAGGAATACATGAACATAGTTTAATAATGCAAATGTTACCAAAACACCTATATCATCGTTATCTGCAAGAACTTTCCCTACTTCATCCTTCATCCATCCCAGGAACAATCACCTTCAAGCCTAAACTCCATATTCTGGCACTTATACATTACTCTATTTTTAAAGTTTTTTTTAAAGTATATTTATTTTTTTTGAGAGAGGGAGAGAGAGATTGAGAGAAAGAGAGAGGAAGGGGCAGAGAGAGGGAGAGACAGAATCACAAACAGGCTCCGTGCTGCCAGTGCAGAGCCTGATGCAGGGCTCGAACTCACAAACTGGGAGATCATGACCTGAGCTGAGATCCAGTTGGATGCTTAACCGACTGAGTCACCCAGGCCTCCTATATCACTGTATTTTTAAATATTAATATATTTATACTTTTGATTTATTGATTTTAGATATTCATGTTTTCTCATTACGGTGTGATGATTTAGTCCACTCAACCACCTCCTATCTTGTGCTCCTCTGCCATCCCTGAAAATTGTAGTATATTGATACCTGATGTTACAGTTTATACTCATGAAAATGTTGTTCCCAGATGAGGGTTGTAATGTATTGTGATTATGTGTAATGTATTGTGATTATGTGTAATGTATTGTGATTATGTTTTTCTTAGGATTTAATATTTGCTTTGTTTTCCTCTTTGCTTAATTTCCTGGTACCTGTTTCTAATTCTTTCTACATCAATCAAGAACTTTCAGTACTATTTTCCCCAAAGCTGATCATATAAGATGAGTTCCTAGTTCAATTTTCTTTTCTTGGAGACATCCATCTTGGAGATCTTTTATCTAGGATAATTGCCTCGCACATGTGATCCACTGTTAACAATTCTGTGATTTTCCTTTATCGTTATCTTCTCTGTACCTGCATCAGTACTTCTGCTTTCTGTACTCAGAGTCTTGCTATTCATTTATGGATTTACCCCCATTGATTTGCTGGAGAACACTCTTCAGTAGCTTACCAAGAAAGGATTTATGGGAGATAAGTAAGTGGGAGACCCTGCATTGTTCGATTTACCCTCACACTTGATTGATAGTTTGGCTACACATAGAGTTTTAGGTTGCAAATCATCTTCCAGATTGTAAAGGCATTACTCCATTTACCTTTTACCTCCTAGAGTTGTTGAGAAGTCACAAAGCACTCTGATTCTTCACCCTTTGTATGTGAGCTGTTTTTCCCCAGCCTTCTGGAAGCTTGCATATTCCTCTCATTACCTCAGTGATCTAAAATGTTAAAATTATGGACCTTAAGCCAAGATGTTTTTATCTAGCTGGTCTCTGGGCCTTTTAGTCTGGAAACCCATGGCTTTCAGTGATGGGAAGTTGTTTTTGAATTATTTCATTAATGATTTCCTCCCTTCCATTTCCAATATGGTTAAAGAGGTGGCATAACATAATACATGTGTGTGAGGGGCACTTGACATATATATTTTTAAAAACTTTTTCTATGTATATTTATTTTTGAGAGAGAGACAGAGAGTGTGCAAGCAGGGAAGGGACAGAGAGAGAGAAGCAGACAGAGAATCTGAAGCAGACTCTGCTGTCAGCACAAAGCCTGACATGGGGCTCAGATTCATGAACTGTGAGATCATGACTCGAGGGGAAGTCAGACACTCAACCGACTGAACCACTCAGGTGCTCTAGGGATACTTGATATTTTTAAATTGTTTTTTAATGTTTATTTTTGAGAGAGAGAGAGAGAGAGAGAGAGAGAGAGAGAGAGAGAGAGAGAGAGAATGTGAGCAGGAGAGGGGCAGAGAGAGAGGGAGACAGAATCTGAAGCAGGCTCCAGGCTCTGAGTTGTCAGCACAGAGCCCAACACAGGGCTCAAACCCATGAACTATGTGATCAGGACCTGAGCCCAAGTCAGATGCTTAACCAACTGAGTCACTCAGGCTCCCTGGGGTACTTGATATTTTAATTGTACTAAGGATTAATAGTGGGGATCCTATATTCTTTATATTAACTTAATAAATAAATTTGATTAAGTATAGTCATAGACTTTAATAAAGCGTCATATACTCTTCCTTTTTTGAAAGTAAAATCCCAAAAGTTGTAGAGATTTTTACTGGACTTTTAATCTGTGTTGGAAGTTTAGGGTACCAGTCCTTCATCCGTCACATCCTGGGCTCTGACCAAGTTGCAAGGTGGCAAATAAAAGTAACAACTTTACTACCTGTGATACAAAAATTTCTGATAAACCTGGATTAGATGTGGCATTGACTCATCTCTGTCTCTAAAGTGAATTTAACCACCCTTTCACCAGATTGCAAACTTTTCCATGGAGAAAGAGGTCCTAATGCAATGAGTTTATCATGTGAATGCTGAAGAGGAGAGAAGTTGTTCTGCTTAAGATAGTGATAGTTCAAGAGAAAAGAAAATGAGAGAGCCATTTTTATGTCTGTTTGATTTTAATGCAGTCATTCTGCCTTTTGTCAATGGACTCTATGAATGTCAGACTTACCTTAATTTCACCAGATAGATCTCCAGTAGAAGGGAGAAAGTAAAGGTCATGGAGAATTCTTGAGTGCTTATTCCAGCTTTCTTCAAGTGGCAAAGAAAGCAGAAATCTTTTCTTTACTGATCTTGGCAGGGACATGGGAAAAGTCACAGGCACACCCTTGCATCTACATTTGTGATTCTCAAAAATTTAACATGCATAAATACAATCAGGGATGTTAAAGTGCAAATGTATGAGTTTCACTTCAGAGATTCTCTTTCAGCATGTGTGAATAAGACATCAGGAAGTCCAGGAATAAGCATTTTAATAAGCTTCTCTGTTGATTGTTTTTCATATGGTCCTGGGATTCCACTTTGAGAAACACTCAACATAACATCAAGTATCTGTATATACATTTTTTAAATTGAAACAAATAATAAACTCAGAAATAGCTTCCTGAGTTTATGGATTTTTGTTTTGTTTTGTTTTCATCAGAGTGAATGAGACATGAAACCAATCCAAAACTTAATATTGTATAGGTTTGTTTTGTTTCACATTCACTAATTGATCATCTCCTATGGGTAGTCACCTTACTAATGTGAGTTCCGAAATAGCAGGTAACATTTATTATTATTATTATTATTATTATTATTATTATTATTATTATTATTATTTCTCCATTAAACCAATGCACCAGAATTTTTCTCCACTCATAGCCTCTCCATCACTGCCAACAACACTCTCTTTTCTTTCTTTCTATCTTTGTTTTATTGCCTGTGTAACTCCTAATAATAAATATTTAAGATTTTATTTTAGATGTCATTCTGGACTTCAAGCTTGAGTCACAGCACTATGTTATTTATTCTGAAAGAGCATTGTACATGTCCATTTGCCATTTTCACAACGGTGATAGAAATGTTTGAATAGTTTACCAATGCCTTTCTCCACCATTCAACTGTAAACTCCAATAGAACACATCCATATTAGTTTTTTTAGCCTTCGCTGAAAACTACCTCCTAAGTATTTCCAGTTCTTGGTAGAGTTCCTGCTTTGGTATAGCTACTAATTCAATGAGCAAAGTATGTAAGATTCTGATTATAAGGTACAATAAACCGGTATCATGAAATGAAGTCAGAAATGTTAATAGACCTGTTTTGTTAGAGGATTTAGTATTATAAACATTGTATCAGTATTTTGTTTTCTAACTTTATTCTTATTTTCTTATTACATCAGTAACACACATTTTGTATTTTTCTCTACATTCCAAGCAGTATTAAATAATCCCTCTTTTTTTTTTTTTTTTTTTTTTTAATTTTTTTTTTTCAACGTTTTTTATTTATTTTTGGGACAGAGAGAGACAGAGCATGAATGGGGGAGGGGCAGAGAGAGAGGGAGACACAGAATCGGAAACAGGCTCCAGGCTCCGAGCCATCAGCCCAGAGCCTGACGCGGGGCTCGAACTCACGGACCGTGAGATCGTGACCTGGCTGAAGTCGGACGCTTAACCGACTGCGCCACCCAGGCGCCCCAATAATCCCTCTTTAGTAGCAAGATTAATAACAATAATATTCATTGATTACTTCATTTTATTATTATAACAGTCCTTTGAAACAGGTAACACAATCATTGAATTATATTATTTTGGTTAGGATTTTACATATAATTGATTCCTTTTAGATTTTATTATTATTATTTAAATGATACTGAAAAGTAAGCACTTTAATTGTGGGATTTATATGGAACACAAATTTTAGAGATAATTATTTGAGTTTCATCATGGCAATTAAGATTGATTATTATTATTATTATTATTATTATTATGGCAACTGGGACATTATAGTTTTTACATTATAATTAATTCCTTTCTATAATAAGGAATTCACTATTGTATTCTATGCTGAGGGACACAATTAGAATCATATTTATAAAAGTTATCTTTATGATATTAGTCACAGTTTATATTATATTGTTACTTAATGGTTTTATAAGCTAAATAAAAATGACTTCCATTTTAATATAAGAAGCTAATTTCTAGGAAAAATACTAATATCCCATTTATGTCTAATTTATTTCAAATTAAGTTTAAACAGAAAGAAAACTTAATATTTTCTAATTATCTGTATAGGAAAAAATAATTTTAGAGAACCTATTTAATCTTTAATAAAGTGTTAACGGTTCAATTTAACTATGCAGATTTAAAGAAAAAGGAATCAGAAGACAGGTCTAAATGGAAGATGTCTAATAACTAAATTTTGAAACAAAACACCTCAAACTCAGCCTTGAAAAACATAGTCTTTTGCATTAAGTACCTATATTATACAATAATTTGCTTATAAATTATATTTTTGTAGTTCCAAGAAATTGATATTTTGTTCAGTGCTTTTTTATTTAAGTTTATTTATTGATTTTGAGAGAGGGAGAGAGAGAGAGAGTAAGCATTGGCAGGGGAGGGGCTGAGAGAGAGAGAGGCCCAGAGAAAATCCCAAGCAGGTTCCATACTGCTTGTCAGTGCAGAGCCCAATGCAGGGCTTGAACTCATGAACCGTGAGGTCATGACCTGAGCTGAAATCAAGTCAGAGGCTTAACTGACTGAGCCACCCAGGCGCCCCTCAATGCCTCTTTTAACTGATGAATTAGTAGAAATTTTCTTCAGATGATATTCAACTTGTATTTTTAAGTATTCACAAGTTAAAAGATAAAAATGAAATTTATAGATATTCAAGCTGGATAGCAATATTCAGAAATAATTTTTAAATTAGTATTAGTGAGTGACTACATTTTACTGCAATTAATATTAATTATTATATCCTTGTATTTACTAAACATTCAAATTTCACTAGAATCTGCTCACTTTCTATTTGAGGTTTGAGCTTTTCTTTGCACAAGTAAGCAAATGTTACTTGGGTGAACAAATGCCGTGTGAATGATCCCCAGCATGGTGCACCCATGTGACCCAGCATGTCTGCTGTCATCTTCACATGGTTCTCATTTTTCCTACACATGTCCTTTGTAGCCAGGGCGGGAAGCCTAGAAATTACATTTGATTGACTCTCTTGCCATCTCTAGCTTAGGTTTCACCACTGAGAGGTATACATAGCTTAAAAGGTGAAAGGAAGTAGATGTCACTATTCCCTTGACAGTGGTGGGCACTCTTTCAGTTGAGAGCAGATAGGTGATATGTCAGCAGAGTCCAGGTATTCTGCAAATCACCTGCTTGAGTGCTGCAAGCAGTGAGCTCATCTGTAGTGGTTTCTTGAAACTCCTGCAACTGGTTGGATTTCCTGCAAGCCGGAAAAGGGTTTGTCTCACCTCTGACCATACAAACTTTGCTGTGATTTGTAAACAACTAACGTCCACATCAGATACCATTCTATTTGGTGTATTTAGAGTGTTCTCTTTTTTTCCCTGAACTGAAAACTGACTGATACACCACTTATGGATTGAGCCAAATGTAGCCAACTAGGCATAACTTCCTGGTCACAGGTTTCTCAAATTCATTAGTATGGCTTATAAAGAAAGCACAAAAAAAAAAAAAAAAAACAAGCAGATAAAACAAAACCCACCAAATTTTATTTTCACTTGGCTGATTTTTTTCCCAGAAAACCTATGTCTAAATTGAAACACACACACACACGTGCACACACACACACACACACACACACACAACATTATACTGAAGAAGCAGAGATAACACCTCAAAAAATGACAAATGAGATCTCAGTGGTGTGTGTGTGTGTGTGTGTGTGTGTGTGTGTGTGTGTGTGTAAGTCTAAGAAAAAAGAAAAAAACTCTAAAGTTTTGTTTTTCTTAAATACATGGTAACCACCAGCTGGAGATAATTATGTAGTTTTAAAAAGTGTTTAGGTTATGGCTCTTTTTATCTACCTACCTACACATAAATTATTTGTGTTCCTTTTCACGTTTTGGGGGGTGGGCAGGAAGGAATGGAAACACTCAGAGGACAGTGATGCTGTGATTTTGCCCCAGCACAGAGGTGAACCCACATTTATTAGTACTATTCAATTCGTAGCAGGTCCTCCCAGCCTCCAGTGTTGGCACCTCGATAGTCTTCCTCTGCTTTTTCAAAGTAGGTCATGACGTGTCTCCACTTTAAATTCCTCTGTGTCTTTCCACCATTCATTAGATTACGTTCAGGCTCCACCCCTGGCTCGCAAGGTTGCCCACTTTACACGTCCTGCACTTGCCCCACTTCACTTCCGTCTACTTTCTCCATTTACAAGACACTCCAACCTTGGAAAACACTGGCTGCAGTCTCTACCTGTAATATCGCTTGCATCTGAGAGTCTCCCATGCTCCCCCATCATCCCGCATCCACGGCACACCTTGCCTCTCCTCCAAACCTCTAGTCATCAGTTTGAGCATCAGCTCAGCACTGGCTCATCTGTTGTGTCTCTGGTTTCCACTCCACAATAAAGAAGAAAATTTTATCTTTTCTCCTGCTCCTTCATAGTCTGTTGTACTTCTCTATATTGGTAGTTGTGACAGTTCACTGAAATTTTCTGTTTGAATATCCATCTTCCCCGTGGACTCTAAGATACCCAAGAACAAAGAGTACACCTTTCTGTCCTCTCCTTAATATGTGCCACTGCACATACTTGGTGCTCATAAGTGCTATAAATGCTTGTTGAATGAATAAATATATGTATATTTATTGGCTTATATATTTATGAACTACAGTTTATCACTATTAATTTGATTTCTAGAACTGTATCTATGACTGGTAATTGTGATGAAAGTATAAAGAAATTCATCCTGTTTTATAATACATGTTTTAAAAAAGTAATACAATCTGGCTTCTGTTCATATCCTGGATATAGACAAAATTGATTATTTTAGCTAAGCCATTCTCTGTGGCTATGAAGACAGGCTATTGTCTGCTTGTGTTTCATATTTTAATTGTCAGTTTCAATGAACCTAGTAACTACATATATCTCAACTACCACATGTCCAGCTTTGTACCAGATTCTACTGGGGGACCCAGAGTCCAGTCAGTCTCTACTGTGCCTTGTATATGGCGAAAGTCAATAAATATTTGTAGCATGAATGAAGCCACTAATGTACAGTTGGAGGCAAGAAGATTAACACAGCTAAGCTAAGCATGGTCAGACAACACAAGACAGAAAACAAATTTTATGTGCATAACAGTGCCTGAAAAACACCTATGCTATTGACAGAGAAACATCTTCATGAGAAGCATGGAGTTTTAAATGTATGCCAGCAGCATCTGATAGGAGAATATATGCAATGAATAAGCAATACTAACTAAAAAAGATAGGGGGGAAAGGCAAAATAAAGCTGGGTCCCAGAGCAATGGTTTCTATATTCTTCCATAGGATTAACAAACATTACGTCTGATTCTGGAGGGGACAATTCTTGTTACATTTGGAAAGCTCTAATAAGCCTTCTTTCTTAGGAGAATGTAGAAAAGCATGGCTGAATATTGTTTTTATTTCTAAATATTGACCTTACAAGTTTTGTTGGGCTTATCCCTTGGTAAGGGTGGAAGAAGCGATGAGAAAGGAAATACAAAATTAATGACAAGAATAACCTTGAAAGGGGAAAGCAAACACAGAATGTGAATTTAAAATTTTTTTAATGTTTATGCATTTTTGAGAGAAAGAGAAAGAACAGGGGAGGGGCAGAGAGAGGACAGAGGATCCGAAGCAGGCTCTGAACTAACAGCAGCAAGCCAGATGTGGGGCTCAAACTCATAAGCCATGAGATCATGATGTGAGTCAAAGTTGGAAGCTTAACTGACTGAGCCCCCCAGGTGCCCCTAAAATGTGAATTTAAGGGACAGAATGCTGATGGTGTTTGTAGTTTTGAAGGGATCTCTGGATTCTGGTTATCCAAACCATCATTTTCGCACAAATAGATGAAAGCATTATAATAATTCTATAAATTCAGCTCTGAAGAACATATTACATATATTTAGAATGCAAAATTTTGACGATTACAAATTCTTTTTATTTACTTACAGCTCATGGCACTCTGAAAAAACAGTTTTACTGTTTGCAAAGGCCTTATTGTTATTTGAATGATGGTTTCCATGCTTTTTCTTTCATTGAATTCTCTATTCTGAGTCACCAGAATGTTCTGAATTGTCTTAATGTCTGCTCAGATATATTACTTTGAGCTATAGAAAGATCATAAACTTTAGCTGAATAGAGAAGTATGATGTTTGGGGAGATGACTTATTTCCAATTTCATTGTCCTCATCTGTAACATGAGGGGGTAATGCATTTACCCATCATTGGGAATATGAAATGAGACAGTGTTTATCCAGCCCCAAATGCAGAGTAGGCACAACTGAGCTATTATCTCCCTCTTCTCCTCTGTTTAATCCCAAACCTAAATGAGACAACTTTCTGTTTCAAAATAGAATACGTCCTTTTGTTTGTCCAAGGGCATTGACTCATGAAGTACTTCCCAAAAATTAAGCTGACCTAGCCTAACAGTCCAAAGAAATATTCTCCTATTTCCCAAAAGATTTGCAGCTGAGATAGCAGATTACTGTCACATAAACAAGGAAGATCCCTCAAGGTAGTTGACTTCAGCTACTGATAATCATCAGTTAAAAATTAGTTTAAACATTATGAAGGTCATCCAGCAGCTAGCAGGAAGAAAGAGAGCAGGTGACAAGGCAAAAAGTGAAGGAAGAGAGCAGGTGACAAGGAAAAAAGAAATAAGACTATTAAGATCAATACTAATAGTTGATGCTATTTACTCTGTGCCCGGCTCTATGCTAAACATTACTGGGGGGGCGCTTGGGTGGCTCAGTCAGTTAAGCATCTGACTTCAGCTCAGGTCATGATCTCACAGTCTGTAAGTTCGAGCCCCACGTCAGGCTCTGTGCTGACAGCTCAGAGCCTGGAGCCTGCTCCTGATTCTGTCTCCTCTTCTCTACCCCTCCCCCACTTGCTTGCTCTCTCTCTCTCTCTCTCTCTCTCTCTCTTAAAAATAAATAAACATTAAAAATATTTTTTTAATTACACATGCTTGGAATATTGCACTGATCCCCTAGCAACGTGGTTGTAGATACCAGTACTGTTACCATTTTACAAAGAAAGAAATTGATTTTAGCTTGGATTTGAGCCTACCAACCTTACTCCTGCAAAACCACCTGCAAAACCACTAAACTGGGAAGAGGCCAGGAGGGGGCAAATCTGATCAGATCAGAGAAGATCAGAATCTGTAGCTGCTTTAGTTCAGAAAAGGAGCACAGAGAATAGGAAAAGTGACAGGAAAAGTGCTACTAGTATTTATGAAATCCATCCTGTCCTTGGATCTCTTTAGTTCAGTCCCCATAATGAGTTAGATTTTGGTGGTCCCTCTGAACACTCCTGACCACTTATTTCCTCTCCTCCATCCTACGGACTTTGCCATGAGTATTTATGAAATGGCCCTATAAGGTGAAAGTTCCTCAGTATGATTGATTTTCTACTTCAAATCCAGATCCGTAAGGTAAATTCTGTAGGCCAACAAGTCACTCAATAGCTTTTAAGCATTTGTTCTGGAGCCAGATGGCTGGCCCAGAATATTTCCTTCCTGCATTATTTCCTTGCCCTATGACCTTGGGCAAATTGCTTAATCTCTGGGCACCTCAGTGAGTTTGTGTATACATTTTAGATTAAAAAACTAAACCAAAAAAGACTACTGATAACGTTGATGTGAAGATTAAATCAGTTTATCCATTTACTGTGTTTAGAACAATGCCTGGCACATTGTAAATTCTTACAAAATGTTCAGGCAAATATTCTTGGTTTGACATAGTGATATTTGAATAAAAGTGTGAAGTGCTTCCTGCAAAACTGACATTAATGAATTCCGATGATAAAAACTAGAGACAAAACTTAAGAAAAATCTAAAGTTCATGAAATTTTACTAATTATATCACAGGTAAACAGATTGTGATGTACAATGATGAGTCTGCCCCATTCTTCACACTCTGAAAAGAACAAAGTGCTCGTATTTTATGCATCCAGTTCTGCCATGAGGTGGTCACACTGACCAGGGGCAGGAAACAATGCTCATTTATCTTCGAGGGATTTATCTTCAGAATCGGCTACTCAGCCTTGCCTCCCTCCTTACTTTCTGTCCCTTCTCCATCAGCTGCTTCCTTATTTAGTTCTTTGAGAAACGTGACCACCATGGTGCCACATGAGAAATAGAAGAGGAAGGGTAAGGAAAAGTTTCAGAAACTGGAAAAAAATCACTAGGGTCAGTTCCTCTCTGGGCCAAAAAATGCTATTCCTTTGTTACTCCTATTTTTCAAAGAAAATTTCAAATCTCAAGTTTTTCAAACTTCAGGTATTTTAAAGAAGCACTTAGAACTTCAAAAAACACTAAGAGATATGGAGAAATAAAGACAAAGAGCACTGCTTATTTGATCTTTTCAAATAAAATGGCATTTACAGTACTGATGGGCAGACCTAGTTTAAGTTTCCTTTTCACATTTGACTCCCATCAAGGTGATCATTGACTGTCAACCACTTAAAATATATAAGAGCCAACTTCCATGCATTTACATGGATATATACCTTAATATATCGTTCCTTATATTTGAAAATGGTCTTCGACAGTAGCATTTGAGATACAATATCATGAGCAACAAACACGTATATATGAGTAACAGGAGTTGATAAACAGCCCACTTCAGCGAATTTTACCCTTTTTATACTCCACACTGCATAGATTTTGCTCATCCATTTTTATAGTTTCTGGTTTTTTGTGACTTACAGTTTGCACTATTGTTTGCATGTTGTAAACATAAATCTGATTTTTATTAAAATGGTTTGGGTTGGGTAGGTATGAGTGTCTTTGGCTAATCCTTGAATCTTTAATGTTGGAAAACTAAGCATCTGAAGTACTAAGAGTATGATTCGTTCTATAAGGTTAGAGAGAGAATTGAGGGTTCAGTGTGTTTTAAATGTGAAATGATACATGTGTGGAAGTGAATTTCATAATGGCTTTGTGAATCTTTAGGCAGAATAATATTAATAAATTAGATGCTTAATGTAGGTTTGTTGAATAAAAGATTTTGAGCATCCTAAGGCAATGGAGGTGATGTAGGAGAATTATTTTTAAAATAGAAATCCTAAGGCTTGGGGGCAGAATGTAAAAAGAGTGGCCAAAGCCTTCATGGTCCCATGTCTCAGAGAGTGCCATAAATTGAAATGTGGTTTGGTGACATTCATTAAGTGATGAGAAGATAGGAAGAAATGCAGATTTCAGAGGGAAGTTTGGGAAAAATAGAAAGTTTTAAAAAAATATAGATTTTATTAGACACCTTTTTTTCACCTCTTAATATAACCATTTTTCAAATTTTTATTGAAATACAGCTGACACACAATGTTACAATAGTTTCAGGTGCACAACATAGCAATTCAACAAATCTATACATTAACTATGTTCAACACCCATGTGGCTACCGCCTGTCACCACACAATGCTATCATGATACTGTTAACTTTATTCCCTGTGCTGTACTTTTACCCCTGTGACTTATTCATTCTCTAATTGAAAGCCTGTAAAGTAGACACCTTTTTAAATCTTCCTTTCCATTTAATCCCTGCAACATGGCATATCGTAAATACAAAATAAAAGGAAATAAAAATATAATAAAGAAAATAAACAATATGTTGAGTAAATAAAGGAATGGCTGAATGAGCATCCTGATTGGAATGTTCAGGGGCAGTTAGGAATATGAATCAAGAGTTCAGGATTAGTTGGTAAAATTGGGATCATGGGAGTGAATACAATTGCCAGATTAGAGTGTGTAGAACAAGGAAGAGTCTAAAATGGGTCAAGTTTGATAAATGTAGAGCTGAAAAAAAGGTGTAATAATCAGTCCCACAGGCATGAAAGGTTAGAACTAGAAAGAGATCAGAACATTTTTTAGTAATGTTGCTCCATCAGATACACACATGCACACACACACACACACACACACACACACACACACACTGATATCACAGCTGAGAAAACAAGTCTGTATGTGTTAAGTACCTTGCCCATTGTCAGGTGGCTGATTCAAAACTCATTCTCTATTCAAGGTTCTAGGATAACGTGAAAACAGAATAATTGTTTTCAAGGGTTATGTACATCACTCTATGTGGCACTGTTTACACTTCCAATGGCTAAGTATAATATTTGCTTATTCAAAAGTCTTGGTCCTTTTTCCCCTCAAAGTCATGACTAGCAATAGCAGAAAATAGGCTAAATGTTCAAGTGCATATCGAGTGGTTTTTTGAGTGTTTTAGTATTTCCAGAGAACTATTGTTTTGGAGCTATTAACTTCTTTCGTATCTCAATAAATTACAGTTTGTATTAGCTTCATAAAAAGGACATCTTTCATGTGTATGCAAATAGCTCTCCTTTGTGAATATTTATTTGTTTTAGACATTACATATAAAACATAAATATAAATGTTGTGAATAATTGGATTCAAACTTGCTTAATATCAGAGATTCAAAAAATACTATAAGACTAATTTGCAGTATCCAGAGATAACAATAACAAGAAAATAAGAGGAAATAGGGCAATGTTAGTGTATTCTGTTAGGTTGCAAACTGTATGATTGGTGAATATTCTTTTCTCTGTAACTCGTAATAGGATAGTATTTCAGCATTGTATAAATATCTATGACTTGAACTTGTAAGCACACCACGATTTAATAATTATACTTTACACAAAAAGTAATAATTCCTTTAACAAAAAGTCTAAATAAAATGACCCACGTGTTCCTGTCCAAGGCTTTGGTAAGAAGCATTTTTCTCTCTTCTGATAATTTTCAGCGTAGAGATTGTTCATTTTAGAAAGCTAGGCCTTAATTCATCATCTATCTTTATCCTGCCAGGTAAGAGGCCCTAACTACTGTTTTTTTAATCCTTACATATAACCATTAAAAACATGGTTTAATCAAACACTTTGATCAATAGCATTTGATGTCCTACTTCAAATGAATAATTCATATTCTCTCAAAAAAACTTTCCAAGTATGTAATAACCAAGGGATAATAATAAAATTTCATAGCCAGATCAAATAATAACTTCCAGATTTTCTTCTTCCAACGTGGCAGCTTGCACAGTGTATATTGAAGAGTCAGGGAGGGGAGATTTGTTTTCGTCTTTTCCACTGCAAATTACCTTGTGAGGCTGCACATCTTAAGAAAACCATTGCTGTTGTATGCAGTCGATTTATGTCATGCTTAGAGAGATGTGTGGTCAGCAGGGGACCCCAGTCACTGTGTACCTTAACTTGTTCCCAGGGAGAGGCCTGATTTTTTTTTTTTCATTTGACTACTCCTGTAGACGGAAACATAAGACAGCCTTCACTAGTTTGTTGTCGATGTACAGAATTAAGCTCAATAATTCAACACGTTGTAGTTTTAAATTTTTAAGTGTTTGCAAAACATGCATAATTAGAGTAAATTTACAATGTTTAGAATGCAAAGTACATCTGAATCCTTATCTTCTCCTTAGTAGGGTCATTTGTGCAGTATGAGATAATGATTCTGCATGCTCAGAGCCCTTTGTGAGGTTATTTCTGACTGACCTAAAGAAGCTTGTATGAGTTATTTTGATACAGGCTTTAGTGTTGTAGAAGACAACTGAGTGAGTGTTGGTATAAGATCCAGACAGTGATGCCTTTTATTCCAAAGACATTTTATTTTAAGTTGGACATCAAATTCTCTAATTATTACTATGTTGAAATTTTATCAAATTATAACACTGAACAAAAAGATCACTTCTACTGGAATTTCTGTCTCAGGAAGTAAGATAGAATAACCAATTGTTTGGATTGGAAAGCATTAATCTAATATGAAAAGATTCCATCAGGCAAAAATAAGATAATCATATAAAAAACAGGAGTATGTGCTCCAACTTTAATGTGCTTTTTTCTCCTAATTGATGGCAATTAGAATTTCTTTTAAAAAATAAGTTTATTTTGAAGTCAGAAACAAAACAAAGATGAATACTACTAGCATTTTATCTAATATTTTCCTGGAAAATTTCAATTCAAATTGATAAGAGAAATGCATAAGAAGTTTAGAGACTATAAAAGAGGAAGCAAAAATTGTCATTATTTTCAGCTGAGGATGATACTTAGAAAGCCAAACAAAACTGACCAAAAAATATTAGAAACTATAATTCAATAAGATGATAAACTCAATTAAAAATAATCATTTAGAAAATATTAGAAAGTAAGGCATTGGACTGAAGATTAACAAATAGGTAAAATATCCAGAAATCAATCTATAATATCCAGAGGCTACAAAAAGAAAAAATGGAATTAACATAATTTATTGGCTAAAATCAGAAACTCTGACACCAGATCACACTTATTTGAAACATGGATGGTTTTTGGATGTATAACTTTGAAAATTATGATGATTATAATTGCAATTTCACCATGACATATAAATGTCTGTCAGTGAGTTTGTCAATACAAAACCAATCAGCAAAGAGATACCATAGACACCGATATGAACAGACCTGACATTTCAAACATGAGACACAGACTCATGTGTAATGCATGCTGCCATTTATGTCAGAAGAAAAAAATATGTTCATATTCACGTGGGAAACTTGTTGGAATATACATAGCAAATTCTTTTGGGAGATAGAAAAGCATTTGCTTCCAGGGATGAAGACTAGAAAAATTTGAAATATATTATGAAAAGAATGCATTGCTTTTAAGTAAAAACTCAATAAAAATATGAAATATAACAGCTTACATTTGTATTCTCTATACTATGGCATTATATGTATGACATGTGATACATATGTAAAATAAGAACCTATGGAGAGTTATATAACAAAATATTAATAGTGGCCATCTCTAGTACATTTTATAATTCCTTTTGCTTTTCTGTGTTGTCTCAATATTTGCTAACAGACATTTACATTAGAATCAGAAAAAATAATTTTCATGATACTTGATAGAGCCAGTTAATCAAATTTCATGTGTTCAAGTTCTTAACGGATTTAAAAATGACCCAAAGTTCAACTTGACTTACCCTATTCCATTTTGGTCCTCAGAAGAATATGTAATGAGGCAAATTGCAATAGTGTTCTCATCTCTAAAAACACAAACAGACCAAGCTAATCTGAGTATAGGATGAGAGTAAAGTGTACTAGGAAGTAACACATGAAGCACATAGTTCAGTACCTGGCACATAGTTCAAGTCAGTAAATGTTAATCTCCTTCCCCTTCTCCTGACCCTTTTCTGCAGGGACAGAAAGAAAGCAATAGCCCCAACATCTCTGGAGAAGCTGGGGATGTGGCATCATGGGAACAAGTCTTGCTTGCTTTGGCCTTTCACTGGCCATGTGAAACAAAGAATTAAAATAACTCTCTAGTAAGTTGAATTCCTAAAACCCTTCTTTTTAAAGAAAAATTTTTAATGTTTATTTATTTTTGAGAGAGAGAGAGAGAGAGAGAGAGAGAACGAGAGAACGAGAGAACGTGAGCAGGAGAGGGGCGGAGAGGGGCAGAGAGGGAGACACAGAATCTGAAGCAGGCTCCAGGCCCTGAGCTGTCAGCACAGAGCCTGACACGGGGCTCAATCTCATGAACTGTGAGATCATGACCTGAGCTGAAGTCGGACATCCAACCAACTGAGCCACCCAGGCACCCCATAAAACCCTTCTAAATCAGAGACAATGAATGTGAACAAATGCCTACTAAACATCATGTGAGAAAAAGCTAAAATCAAAATCTCATGCTGGGAAAACCCAGTATGAATGGTTTAATTTGTTTTATTTGTCAGAGTGGACAGCAGTGTGGCTTTAAAGTCAGTCTGCTTGTATCCATGGGTCTTTCTGGTGTGGAATACCTTCCATCCACTGCTCTAGGGAAATTCCCCCAGTGGAGGCATCTAAAACACCTTGGTTCCTGGAATGCAGGTGGAAACTATCACACTGTTCAAAGTTGGACATAGGGGATGAGGAGAAATTCTTGAAAATGCTGTCATGTCAAAACCAACTTCTTGCAGAATGCTACAGTCAAGAGAGGATTGCTGAGAGTGGGTTGCTGAATGGTAAAAACAATTTCCAAAATGCTCTAGAAATTCTAAATTCCTTTGATCATTTGATATTTTTTAACACCTACTCAAAAGAAGTAAAAACTTTTTTAAAAAAAAGTTTAATTATTTTGAGAAAAGGAGAGAGAAAAAGAGGGAGGGACAGAATGCAAGTGGGGGGGGGGGGCGGGCAGAGAGCAAGGGAGGAGAGAATCCCAAGCAGGCTCTGTGCTGCCAGCGTAGAGCCCAATGTGGGCTTGAACCCACGAACCACAAGATCATGACCTAAGCCAAAATCAAAAGTTGGACGCTTAACCAACTGAGCCACCCAGGCGGCCCAAAAATATTTTATTTAAGTATGTTAAATATTCAGTCAAGACTGAGAAGGAAACTCAATTTGTTGAGTGCTCCCTACACATCAGTCATTATGTAATGATATGTATTTCATACAAACTCTCACCACAGCACAGATGGAACAGACAACTCAGAGGTCTGAGTGAATAGACCAAGGTCAACACTGCTGGAAATAGTCAGAGCCTACCTTCCAGTTTCCCTCCATCTGTGAAAGAAATCCTGTATTCTTCACTGTAGCATTATGTCTCAATCCTTTGAACTATATGTAACTTCCTCATACATCTTCTTTTGGATACTATGATAACAGAATTTTATTTCTGTACCCACAACCCAATAGTAAATTTGTCAACACCCATAAGAACCAGTTCTGCCTACAAACATCTGTGCAGCTGTAATAATCAATACGGAGATAATCATTTACAAAGCACTATTGTAAGAAGGGTAGTGAATACATTGCTTTAAGTCTCAACTCTTCCAGAAAATTCTGGCACCTTTATTTTCAGGGTTTGCCTCTGATGATGATTACAACTATCAGAAAAGCAGGGTACCCAATCGTTAGATTTGTGTTGGAAAGCAAAATGCTGTTGGTAGTGGAAAGAATACATTTCTATGGGCTAAGTGGAAAAGCAGTGATATATGCAATATTTTTGTCTTTGTTCCTGACAACCAGTATCTCTAAAAGAGTTAATTAGATGACATGTTTTGAATTGAGATGGCAGGATAGAGCATGACATTAAGTTCTTTGAGGAGAGGAATTACAGAAATATGAGGTTTGGGCTTTACTGTGCCAAATACTTATGTATTGCACATATACACATTTTGAGGCAGAGTACATTATTTACAAATAATAAATATTTTGGGACGAGAAAATGCATAAATAATGCCTAAAGATTAATATAACATCTATATATTGGATTATATATTAGATGATAATGCTAAAATCTAAACTAACATAGTAACAAGAATTTACGCAATAATCCTTTCATGAAGTAACCAACAAAAGACAACAAATCCCACAAAGGCCTTGTTTTTTTTTCACTGTACACCAAATATTCATTCAAGAATTAGTACTTAGGCCCAAATAGCATAGCATTAAAAGTTACAGATCACACTGATCTAAGAAATTAGTCATTTGACTAGGATTTTGTCAGGAATACGCAATGATTTTGAAGGAGTAGAAACAATTTACCTTAGGTATCATTTGAATGCATAGCAACAGAGATAATTGACAATTTAAAGTCGTTTTCATCTCTGCCTCATCAAGTTCTTTTCTCACAGAACACTATCTATACATTTTTTTAATTTTAAAGTGTAATTATGGTTTTTTTTTTTTGAAAATCCCGCTGCTGAGTCTTCTCTAAGGCTATTCAAGAAGTTTATTTATTTATTTACTTAAAATATTTGTTTATTTTTGACAGAGAGAGAGAGACAGAGCATGAGAGGGGGAGGGGCAGAGAGAGAGGGAGACACAGAATCCGAAGCAGGCTCCAGGCTCTGAGCTGTCAGCACAGAGCCCAACACGGGACTAGAACCCACGAACTGTGAGATCTCGACCTGAGCTGAAGTCGGACGCTCAACCAACTGAGCCACCCAGGCACCCCTCAAGAAGTATATTTAGGGGAAAAAATAAACAAGCCAATCTCACACATTATACAACATGAGAAAGAGCAGGACTTTTCTCAAAGGAAAATTGAAATGCCCCTCTGATTCTTCTGGCCTTTTCTTAAACCAAATGGCTGGATCATATAAACCACAGGAAAATAGTTAGGGTTCCAGGATTTGTGGTCACTTTACTTTTTTTTTTTTTTACAATCTTGTTTATACCCCATTGTTGATCACTCTTCACTTATTTCTTATTATTTCTAAGACCTTTTAATAATATATTTCACAAACATTTTGAATTATTAACATCCAAACTACTCAGCAAAAACCCAGAAGATAGAGTGCCTTTGTACTCTTTTAAAACATTTAAAATCAACAGAAGGTAAATACGAGTATTTTAATACCGAGTTTAAGGCAGTATCTGAGTACAGGCATAAAAAGAGACACACAAAAAATGTATTTGAGGGAGGAAAATGGAAGAAAACATCACTTGCAATTCAGAGGATCAGATAAAATTGCATGAAGTAAAGTATATTTAAATTAACCAGACTTAAACTGCAGGTGGGGGGTGGTTAGGGAAGGAGTTACAGATGGTTCAGTGACTAACACAGATGCAGAAGTCAGAAAGAAATGGGATGAGATTGAAATAAGATGTTCTTCTGGACCTCAAAGTGCACAAAAAGGAGAAGAAAATGAGATCAGTTTTATTTTAGTTTTAGCTCCTAAATGATGTGATTGGACTCTAATCAGAGAAATTGCTGTACCCACCATACAGGACCTGTGTTCACCAGCCAAAGGACGTGGGGCGGGTGCGTGTGGGGGCGTGGCCTCCAGCAGCGGAAAGGCAATCTCACAAGGGGGTGGTGTCTAACTGCATTGCCATGACTGGGGACTTAAGGCAGCACACCTCCTTGTCCACCACAGAACACTCATTCTGCCTCTCACATCAGCTTTGTTCATACGTGTTATGAGAGCATTCCCTCCAGACCCAGACTGGGTCTTTCTTCCTGGGGAAGATGTACAAGAAGAAGGTTATTGGGATGATCTACAATTCACTCCCAGCCTCTGCAGCTGGTCTCAGGGCCAAATTGATCAGCTCTTTCTACCACCATCCCCTCAAGGTCACTCTCACCCTCAGCTAGCAAGCATCTCTGCTGGTTTTGGCAGTTTAGCTGGTAGCATGACAGAGGTTCACATCCTGAAGGGGTCTGAGCCCCTGGTCTCCATGCTTTCCTTAGGCCAAATTTGTTGCACTTGTGCGCCATCTGAATTAAGCACAAAGATACACAAAGAGATGCCCCAATGGATGGCCTTGGCACTAAATACAGTCCTCTGGTTCAGCAATGCTAGATGACATGGGGAAATATGAACTAAATGGGAGAGCAATCCAAATAATCATGCAAATAAGATGACCCCCCCCCCCATCCTACAGAACCTTAGCCTATCTGACATCTTACGTGAGTATATACAACTTTGACTAACATTGGCCTGAGAATCCTATACAAGAGTCAAAACTGTTTTTGTAAGCAAAAAACAAAACGAAATACTATATTGCACTAAATTCAATTCTTAGGCATGAAGACATGAAATATTAGCATGTCAGAAACCCATGCTATGCATACAGGAAGTGATCTGTGTTCTCACAGATTTAGAGAATATGGATATATCATGAGTCCAAGTGTAAGTGATACTGATTTTTCAAAAAGAGTAAAAGTAGAACAAGTCACTGTTCTGAACTCAACCCCAGAAGACATGATATGAGTGAAATGTAAATTTTTCTAAGGTACAAGTTTATGAAATTATTCTGATGAGCTGTTTATAAAGTGATGCTTTAATTACAATAAAATTATTACAGAGGTGATGAAAATTGATGTGATAACAATCAATATAATCATGATACTAGAACTCATATTAAGAAATTGTCTGATTGGTTTAGCATCAATTTGCCTATATTTCAGGATGAAAAATAGCAAACCCCTGAATTTCTAATTATAAAAGAATAATATAAAAAGTCTGCCTATGTATATGAATGCAAGTAGATATATTCATAAGTGCTGATCACTCCAGTAAATCACTCATAGCAGGGGTATTGATTTATCATGGTGGGAGGGAAAAACTAGGTTTTGTAGTTGGCAGACTGTTTGAAAACTTTTTCTTTAGAGTCATTTAAAAAAGTCACCTGAAACCACTCTGCTTCAGTTTTCTCATCAATATGATAGGGTTAAGAAGCTCAGATTAGGGATGCCTGGATGGCTCAGTCAGTTAAGTGTCCAACTTTGGCTCAGGTCATGATCTCACGGCTCATGAGTTCAAGCCCCACACTGAGCTCTGTGCTGAAAGCTCAGAGCCTGGCATCTGCTTCAGATTCTGTGTCTCCCTCTCTCTCTGCCTCTCTTCTGCTTGCTCTCTCTCTCTCTTTCAAAAACAAATATTAAAAAAATTAAAATTAAAAATTAAAATTAAAAAAAAATGTTCAGATGGAACAGGGCATATGAAGGACCATGACATTGCTTTTCACAGAGAGGTTGCTCAGAATTGGCTGATTCTCCTCTCTGCCATTAAGAACACAGCAGAACACGGATTATGGTAAAAATCTAGGGGCAATTATTTTCTCTCAAACTCAGTAATTTCAGTACCATAAAAATATATTCAATATCAATCGATGTTACAGAATAAAGCCAGAGTTAGATGGCAAGATGCCTGGAAATGCTGGAAAGATCTGAAAACTGCAATGGAACAGAAATGGGTCAAGTTTCAGGTTTTCACTTTTTTTTAAGATTTTATTTTTAAGTAATCTCTATACCCAATGTGAGGCTTGAACTCATGACCCCAAGATCAAGAGTTGCATGTTCTTCTGACTGAGCCAGCCAGGCGTCCTCAGGTGTTCACTTTTAAAACAATATTTACTGAGTTTATCAAGTTGTGTCACAGTATATATTGTTCTATATTGCTTAGGCTGTGGTTGTTCTGTGTGTATTTTGTTTTGTTTGATATTTGTTTCTGTTTTTCCTTCGGAGAGCTTAGGAAACAAGCTTTTTTCAGGTTCACATGACTTGGTTTGGAAGTCAGCCTGTAATTTTAATTAAAGTTTGCAAAGCGTGAAGTAAAGCTACATCTAATTTAGCAAGATTGTGATTCCTTCTCCCTCCATTCCTGGCCTACCACCTTCTCCCTCCTTATTCCACTTCCTTCCCCCAGGGATAGGCTGCACCAGCCTGGAAAAATGACATCTTTTTGTTTTGTTTAGTGGGCCAAGCCACTCTCCCCTTCACTGTGACTCCTTTTCCGGAGGCTGGACCATTTTATATTTAAGATTATGCTGGGCCTTTCAATGATAGTGTACCTAGTTTGTGTGAGGAACCTGTGGAGAGGACAAATGTGATCTTTATCTCCCCCTCCCCCACTGGATTGGGAACACAGAAACAAGATGTATTCACTATATCATGACCTTGTTTTTAATTCCCTGTCATTCTTTAATTGGTCAGCATGGTATAATGGAATGAAGCTAGTCTCAGAATCATAAGGTACAGTTCCAGTCTTCCATATAGTCATTACGACTTCATAAAAATGTCACCTCAGTTCTGTGAGTTTGCTTCCTTCATAAATAAAATGTGGGGGTAAGACAGGGTGTTCCCTGAGGGACTATCTCAGCTCTAAACTTGTATCACTCCATTTTAGATTGTTCCAAACTGCTTCTACCACCCTCAGCGTGTAATTTATTTGTCAGGAAAACACGGTTTTGTCAAGTGGATAATCGCTTCTCCTCAACTCTCCCTGCCTCTCTCTGAAAAAGCTCTAACTACAAGTCCCCATTCAGACAAGCTCTGAAAGATGTTGAGCAAAATTAACTTTAAAATCTTTTGCAAGTCTAAGATTCCAAGACCTTAACGTTACAAAAATTTTAAATTATGCCCTGAAATATTGGGGAAGAGAAGCAGCTTTGTTGAATTCCGTGAAGGCTGACTCTTAATTTCATTGTCATTTAACGGACAAATGTTCAACCTGACACATGTGCATTCCCGCCCACCCTTTGTAAATGTGTGCAGTGAATTGCCACTCTTAGGGCATTTTGTTCTACCTTTTTAGTCTTCCCTAGCTCTCTTTTCTTTGTGAATCTCAAGGAAGAGGAAAGTTTGGAAAATTTCACAAAATGTGTATGAGTGCAAGAATATACTTAACAAGTTAAAATTTATATCTCTTTTCCTAGGGAAGATTTTGAAAATGATGGGCGTTTATTGAAGAGGAAATACCACTGTGCTTTTAGTACAATGGAGCTCTTATATGAAGGTCCTTTTCAATTCTTGCTACAACTTTTCCCTCCCAGTGATGAGTGGGTCTTGGTAGCAGCATTTAAATACAGAACAGGATTTTTATCAGTATGGAAAGAAAAAGTGTTATTACTTGCATATTTACAGGATGCTTGAATTTTTTTTTGGTAGAAATTAGTAATTCTTAAAGACTTATTGTGCTATTTACCTGGATAATAATAAACTGTGTGTAATTTTGGGCACAGGGATCAAATAAATACATCAAACAAAGGATGGCAAGACTCTTCTCTCCTTTGGGCTCTCTTACTATCCTCTATGAAAGGTAGAAGGGATATATCTTGTTTCTGAGATTTCTTTTAAACCTTTGATGTCCCTTCTATTGTGTTATGCAGGGACATGACATCACTTTTCCATGTTGCTCTCCATTTACTGATATGCAAATCTTTTCCTAATACCAATATTGCTCAGGGTGGCAATAGCAATCATAACAACTACCAAATATTAAGCACTTTTGTAGTGCCAGGCACTAAACTGTTCTATATGGCTTATATTATAACCCTCCAGAAACCCAATGAAACATTGCTAACATCCACATCTCACAGATAAGGAAACTATAGTTGGGGAACATGAGTGGCTCAGTTGGTCAAGCGTCCAGCTCTTGACTTCAGTTCAGGTCATGATCTCACAGTTCGTGGGTTCAAGCCCTGAGTCGGGTCCTGTGCTGACAGTGCAGAATCTTTTTGGGATTCCCTCCCTCTCCCATTCCACCCCCACTTCAAAATAAATAAATACACTTAAAAAAAAAAAGGAAACTGCAGTTTAGGAAGGGTAAGCACTTTGTCCAAAGACACCATGGAAGAAGAAATGAGGGTTGAACATAGGAATTCTAACTCCAGACTCCAGACCCCAGATTTGCATGGCACACTCAATGTCTCCAGTTAAGTGTTCTGCATGCACTTTACATTTACCACATCAAAACACAGACATCATATACCTCTAATCTCCATCTTTCAAAGCATAATTTCTTTTTTAAAGTCCAGGGAACTTGCTCTCTCTCTCTCTTATGTTTCTTCTTTGAGTTAAAGGCCTCGCCATATTCCAAGTCTCCTTGGAAAGAATACTGATGTCAACTTCAACACTTCCTTCTGCTTATCTTATTTTCATATTCAGTTTGTCACTCCTGCTGACTTGCAGTTTCAACATCATTTATCCTTTTTCTCAGTATCCCCTGTAATTAGGTTTGGTTCCCTTTATTGCTTGCTTCAACTATGGCAACATGTTATCACTGGTGACTCTAGGCTGAATTGCTTCCTCCTCAAGTTCTATGTTGAAATCTTCATCCCTGGTAACTCAGAACGTGAGCTTATTGGGTGATGGTTTCTTTCCAGAGGCATTCTAGGTAAAATTACAGCACGAGGTTGGGCCCTGACCCAGTAGGATCATTGTTCTTATAAAAAGGAGAAATTTGGACACATATACGCACAGAGGTGTGTGTATATATCTATGATGCCATGGGAAAATGAAGACAGAGATTGGGGTGATGTCTCTACAAGCCAAAGAACACCAGAGATTGCCAGCAGAACACTCGGAGATAGGGACAGGGAATGGTTTTCCTCACAGCTCTCAGAAGGAACCAGCCCTAATGACACCTTGACCTTAGACTTGTAACTTTCAGAACTATGACATAATAAATTTCTGTTGTTCAAATCACCTTGTTTAAAGCGCTCTGTTATGGCAGCCCTAGCAAACCAATACACTGGTTTTCTGACACCCATGCTGCCATTAGATTTCAGTCAGGAATTAGAGCCACGGCAAGCCTTTCTTTGCCCAAAGATGCTGTTCCTTCTTAACTTGTCAGAGTTTGTCCTTCCTCATATCCATTTTCTCTTTATCTGGCACACTATACTTATCTTTAAAATGTCAGTGTAGGGGCACCTGGGTGGCTCAGTCAGTTGAGTGTCCGACTTTGGCCCAGGTTATGATCTCACAGTTCCTGGGTTCAAGCCCCCCATCGGGGTCTGTGCTGACAGCTTGGAACCTGGAGCCTGCTTCAGATTCTGTGTCTCCCTTTCTCTCTGCCCCTCCCCCACTTGTGTTTTTTCTCTGTCTCTCAAACATAAACTTAAAAAAGATATTTAAAAAACACTTTAAAGTGCCAGTTTAAACAATATTTCCTTTTTAACTCTTCTCAAGTCTCAACCCACTCCCCTTATGACAGAAGTTTTAACTGTCTTAAGTTTGAGGTGTGTCACATTTAGGATCTAGACCAAAAACAAATTACTGGACATTTGGTAAAACCATAAGTAATTACCATTTTCACTGATCAGATTCAGGTTAATATCAGCAATCTTATATGGTTCAGTATACTTTAAACCAAGTATATTTGGCACAGGTAAATCTTTACATGTGATAAAAAAGCTGAAAAATTAAACCGAGAATGGCAAGGCAACTCCGATATTAGCCACATTCTGGATGTGCTGGTACCCCTGGGGCTGGAGGGCCAGACTGGGCAGCCTAAGAGCTGGCCTGCCTGGTGAAAGTTGGAGCCACTGCATATCAGTGAGGCAGGAGCTGCAGCCACACAGGAGGCTTGGGAGCTTGCTGAGAGTGCTTCCAAAACAGACGGGGAGAGAAATAGTCCACCTTATCCCTTTATCCTGTCCTCAGTCTTTTGCCATTGCCTCCATTGGTCAAACTTAGTTAAGAACTAGAGGACAATGAAGCCTGGGAAGTACATTTTATGATAGAGACTGAAGTAGATAAGCATGGGGAGTAGGTGGGAGAGGAAATAGATGAATAAAAGACAGACTATCAATGGTTCTCTAATGTTTGACTTTGTCAGCCACCTGCCTGGTCTGAGGCCCCATGCTGTCAAAGATGTGTTGCTTCACAGAGCCGAGAACTACTTTGTCTGTGCTTTTTGTGCATCCTGAACTTAATGTATACGGATAAGTATGACAATGGAACTTGCCAGAGTTCTCACATCCAGTTTCTGGATGCATTAACATCAAAAGACAAAGTAAATGCCCCTTATAATGAGGTCATGCTGAGCCACCAGTCTATTGGCCTTAAAGTTATTGCTCAGCATAGTTCTGCTTCCCAGGGAGAGAGATCAGAGGCAGGGGCCTAAGATCGCATAGCTACCTGTGGGTATCTGAGCAGATGTAAGTCAGGCGTGCAGAACACGGGCTGCAGGAAATCATGACATGGCAGTCAGCACAGACTGGAGGTGAGTTGCCAAGAGCATAACTGCAGTGACTCGGGGCTGGGGTACAAAGGGGGCAATGTCAGCTCACCCAATTTTACACAATATAAAACATCTCGGTTACTTGGTTATTTGAGCTTTGCAAGCTGGATAACTAGGTTTTATGTTTAGAGATGAATGCCGCTATAGAATTGAGGTGGGACATAGATTTTTGCCATTGGGGAATCCCAGTAAACCCAGAAATGGTTCTTTCAACTAAGGACTTATGATCTAGATACCCAATGGCAGAGAATAATGCTACTCACACTATGAAATGAACAATGCAAAGATTATTAAACAGTTAACCAGGATGGAATGTTCCTATATGTAATCTGAAAAAAAAAATTGGGCTGTCTTGCTCTTGCTTCTAGGCTCCCCCTAGCATTGTGTCATATTAAAATGAAATACCAAACCTTAAATAGTAATGAAGATCTTCCTTGAAGGTCTGTTTCAGATACCGAGGGTAGTTTACAGAAGCACTTTAAGCTTCCTAAAATATTCTGAGTATTTCTTCTACTTCATAAAGTTCCACTTGTCTTTACTGCTGCCAAAGGTAGTTATTCTCTTTTCAATATCCCCCTTTCTTCACTCTCTTTCCAAAGCTATGCCCTTTTCTCCTGCAGATCTGACTGCTTTGGTCATTTGCAATCCCATCTATCACTGCTCCACAAAGCAAAAAGCAGAGTCCTCAGGACTTGTGCCTCTATAAAAGCTGAGAAGGAGGGAATTCTAAATGCACTTTTTATTCATATGTTCCTGTTTCATATAAGGGACTGTAAACAATACACAGAATATTCTGGTATTAACTTGCACGTTCTCCTCATTAAAGGAAAATAAATCCAGTGGCTATGGGAAGATAAAGAAAATATCTCTGCAGATTTCTGCTCTGATTCCTCTTCTTGACGTGGTATTGTAGACTTTTACTTAGTCTTAACAAGCTTGTCAAGGAATATAAGAAAATATAGCTATTCGTAGGTCTTGTGGGACCTCCCTTAAAAGTCCAAATGGAACCTCTAGATCTAAGAATGGCCCATTAGAAGATAAAGAGCAAGCAATTTACCAGATGTTTGTTTCTAGTCTCCTAACTCTCATTAGTCAAAGTTCATTCCATAGGGCATCAACTCTCCTACATCTTTGGTTGTATTACCTGGCATTACCAGGCAGCCAATGGAGAAACAGAGCCTCTGTAGGTCAGTTTGGTTTGGACTTGGAAGACAGTGTTTCTGTGCTCCCCAGTGGCAGCAACAAAGGCCATTTTAAAGCCTTACCCTCATTCCTGGGAGACTGGGACAGTCAGTAGCATCAGGAGATCAGGGAAGAGAGGAGGATGGATGTGACTGAGCAGGAATGGTGGGCTCCATCAAAAAGCCACCAAAAGGACAAGCAAGACAAGCAATCGGGGGCAGTGGGCACATGGGCCAAGCTTTTCTAAAAGGTGCATGATTTTTTTTAAAATAAATTATATATAGAGTCATCCCTGATTCTATTTCCTCTCTCTCTTTCTATATATATGGGATGAGCTATATAGAGATATATCAGAATAATTCTTTATTTTGATAATTTAAATTAAAAATGCAAAATGATGCAAATTTTACCTATAACTTTTTGGTCAGTGTCGAGCTAATGGCACCTTTTGCCTATCACCTGGAGTAGACGGCTGGCTGAACATTGGTACTGGAGAATCCAAGGAAGACAAGACAGTTGAGCATTTGAATGAAACATTGCTCTTCTCACATAGAGAAGAAACAGAGGAAGATCAGCTTGAGTTGTGGGTGTCGGTTCCTATGATCAGCTGGTTCCTTCTGGCAGTAGACACGGGGCAAGCAGCCTGTACATTTCCCTCCTGTGCTGCAGTGAAAGGTCCTCCCCACAGGGGACAGATAAGGCAGCGAGGTTGACCAGGTACTATATGATGCACACAGTTAAGCAGAACAAAGCGGCACATAATGAGTCTGAAACAGGGAAAGGTACTCTTATGGGAGATGATAATTCCAACACGGGCTGTGAGGGCCCTTTGTCTCGTGGTAAGGAGGTGTTCAGGCCCAAGGCCCATCCTTATGTGACTGAGGGGAGACGAAAAGATCACAAGCATACGACTGCCCTTCCCAATAGGCAGCATGAACAAAAGTATGCTCAGCTTGAATTACCTAGATAATTAACTTATACTGCTTTGCAGTGTTTGACATAATAAAATCAAAAAGAATGAAATCTACCTCCTGTCAAGCAATCTCTATCCCCATGTTGCATATGCTTGATAGTATTGATTAAAAATAGCATCAAACTTTGAAAGAGTATGTTTAATTTCTCAAATGAGAATGTCTAGAGACCACAGAGGAGCATGTTTTGCTGACGGTGATTTTGTCCTAACTGAATGTCACCTCATGCATGGTAGGTATACTCTAATATGTAGAGGACATCAGTGATACTAATGTAAACAACTCCCACTAATAACCGCAGATTGGTCTCCTTAAGACCAGGAATGGGCTCCCTGAGGCCCACTGTCAGGAAGACAAGCTGTTTAAATAGCATAAAGCACAGTAAAAGAGGAAGATGTTCTGCAGTGATACAAAGGATTGAGATGAGTAGAGGGAAATGAGATTCTTTTTTTAAAAGTATTGAGGTCAAAAGCTTGGCTGTCATGTTGAGTGTGGACTAAAGAAAAGACTAGAATTAAATAAAGTATTTGATTCAGGAAGTATCAATGATAATTGCATGTATGAAAAATAATGAGCCACTTTTATAAGTTCAGGGTTAAAGTACAAAAAGTAGAAGATTGCTGTCTGTATCTATTTTGGTCTCTATAGAAATACCTAAGAAAAATGTACCATCTTCCTAAAAATAAAATGTTATATATATGTACATACAGATGTGTAAGTCCATGTGTATATTCATATCTCTGTATATGTATGCATATACAAACATACACAGAAACGTGTGTATATATATATATGCATTATAAAATGAGTGAGTGTATAGCATACAGTGAAGAGGAAATGGACTGGTGAATTCAAATCTAGTTTCCTCCATTTACCAGTTTGTGATCCTTTGGTTCTGGGCAAGTGGCTTAACCTCCTCTCATATGCATTAGGTTGAGTCTTGTAATATTTCCATTTCCATAGGACAAAATGGTTCAATGGTAACAATCCTATTGTACAATCTAATCAGATGGGGGAAGTATAATAGTAAGCTTCATAGTGTTGCAACAGTTAAACAAAACACATAGCTCCTGACATAGACCAAGTACTCATGTTTATTATAAAATATGCGTTTTCCACTTTAACCACAATGTTGAACTCTGAATAACAGCAAGTGAATTCTTCGTGCTCTTTTACAAATTTCAGTTCAAATCTATGAAAATCTATGACTGGGAGGTATTGATAGCCAAACACTTAGATAAAAGTGAAAATGAAGACAACTGAGTAAAATGCCCTCCTAAACCCCATCATTTTCCCCTGTGAATTATTATTTCTCAGCACAAAAGGCCTGATACCTAGATGTGCATCTAACTATTTCGGTGACATGAATGATAGTCTATTACTTTAGCAACTAAAGAAAGGGCTTCAAGACAAAACAGATGAACATAAGGGAAGGGAAACAAAAATAATATAAAAACAGGGAGGGGGACAAAACAGAAGAGACTCATAAATATGGAGAACAAACGGAGGGGTTGTGGGAGGGGGGATGGGCTAAATGGGCACTAAGGAATCTACTCCTGAAATCATTGTTGCACCATATGCTAATTTGGATGTATATTATTAAAAAACATTTAATAAAAGAAAAAAAAAGAAATTAAACTACCCCCCCAAAAAAAGAAAGAAAGGGCTTCACCCTCTTTTCCCTATATGGTAACAAGAGAAAATTAGTCATGAGGGCTTTACTGAGGAAGAGAAACAGAAGAGGGAATGAAATCAATTAATGGCCTTGCATCGCAACTCTGCTTATTCCACAGCCAGTCCCTTTTCATCACAGAGTAGAGACAGGAATGTTCTGTGGGCGCCTCCCCATTGTTTCCAGGAAGTCAGTGGCTTCCCACAAGGACACTCACTTTTTTGAACCCGAGGATATGCTCAGCTGGCAGCTCACACCCTGGGCTGCATCTCTGAAAACAAGGTGTGATAATGTCAAGGCTTTCCTGAAAGACACTCCTTTACTTCCTGGGGAAATGTCTGTAGTGAAAATAAGATTTCTCTGTGGCCGTCTTCTCAGTAACTGATGTTGCTGCCACTGGGGAGCACAGAAGCGTGCCGAGCAAATGTGAGTGGAAGTGGTGTGCACTATTGAGCTATCTCCAGGCGGAAGCCATGATAACCTCACAAGCTGATCTTTCCCTCTTTTCCCTCGATGCAGAGATGATGCAGGTGAACTCAGTGACTTTGGCAACCATGGTTAAAACAATGTGGCATAAGCCCGATTATTTCCATTATTACTTGAAAGATACCTGCAACATTGATCAGAAATTCTATTCTGAAATTCACATCAAGAAGAAGAAAACTATTATATTAAGCCACTGAAATTGTCAACTGCCTTTTGGCTATCTTCTACTGGAATTTTCATGAACACATTTAAGTCAAGGTATCTAAAATGGAATTAATCCATCACGGTCCTCCCCCAGTCTTCTTTTCTTTCTACTGGGTTTGCAGTTTCAGTAATGGCATCATTGTCTCTCCAATCACCCAAGCTATAAACTTTGGCATCCTATTAAATCTACTCCTGCCCTCAAGTAACAAATTAGAAACCAAATCTCTTAGTGTTACCTACAAAATGTCACTCAAAGTAATTCTTTCCTTTTCATGATGTTGGTATCTCCTAAATTTGCATTGTGTCTCCAACCTGCATTATTTCCTTCACCTGTCACCTAGCCTCCTCTGCCCAGGCTAATCTATACCTGAAGCTGCCATTGGAGTGATATTGCTGAAATACAAATCTAATTGCGCCTATGAGTAACAATTAATAAACCTTTATGACTACAAGACAAAAGTCTAAAATTGTTTGAGTCCCGCAAGTAGAGTCACTTACATTCTGGATTCAACAAATTTTATCACCACTTTCCACTTACTCTCAAACAACATTGACTCCCACTCAAAGTCTTATGAGGTTCTCTGCCTTTTCATGTGCTATTACCCCTCCTGTCATTCCCTTTCCCCTGAGCCTGTATAGTGCAGACATCCTGAGAGTGTAAAGACCCTGGGATGCAAACTCAAACTGAGCATGTTAAAATTAAGACCTGGGCTGTTTCTAACTGAATGCTTTAGAAAAAAAATTCTGATCTCTCTGACCCTGAGGAAATATTAATTCCTACCATTTGATCTTCTTCTCACTTTGCAATAACACAAAGCATTTGATATCATGGCATCTGATGCCATCTCTGAACTTCATATTCTAAACTTCCCCAGTGCTAGGTGAAGCTATAGAGATCATTATAAAAGTGAAACTATTTATATTGGAAAAAAAATAAGAAGAAATAAGAGAACAACAGTAAGCAAAAAAATTCCCTTCAGACATTGAAATACACTCCTTCTACCCCAAACGCGCGCGTGCACGCATGCTCAGACGCACACACACACACACACACACACACACACATACAAACACATGGCAGCTTGCCTGTTTGTTGTTTCTTGCCCAGAAGGATAACAAGGAGTTCACTCCTTAGTCTTGCTTTTTAATTTGCTTATATTCACAACAAACAGATGTCTTCTTAACATATCTCAGTTCAGTTCTTAACATATCTTATATGCCTTCAGTTCAGAAATACTTTCCCCACAATTTAACAAAGATACTTGGCCTTGTGAGGTTGAGTGTGACAGTTCCAGCAGCCAGCCTAGCAGCTAATACCTGGACATGCCACCAGATGGTGGACTGTGAGAACACCTCATAGTTCCAGATTTCAACTTAAGAGCCCAGGGAATTTTCTATAATGTAATACCCTGCAAGCCGGGGCTGTAGTTCAGGCCAATAGTGTTTGTGAGACATAGTGTATTTCATGTCCATAACCCATCATTGCATAGGGTGTACATTTTTATACTAGATCTTTTTCCTACTTAGTGTCTATTTTTATTTTTTTTATTAAATTTTTTTTATTTTAATTCCAGTATAGTTAACATACAGTGTTATATTAGTTTCAGGAGTACAATACAGTGATTCAACAATTCTGTACATTACTCAGTGCCTATTATAAGCACACTCTTTTATTTAGTGTTTATTTTTAAGCTGCTGACGCCATTTTGTTATACTTGCCCTTGAATTTTTGTTTTAAATGGAGACATTTATTGGTATCCTACTTATTCCTCAAGATGCAAGCCAGGTGTTTCCTCTTTCTTGAAGACTTTTCCATTTTATCTGTCACCAAATCTAATAATCCTGCTCACAATTGCTGCTTTTGAATGTAGCCTGTGGTTTTACCATAAACTGTCTCTTTGCTTTCTATCACATAGTATGTTTGTACTTTATGATACTATATCCCTTTTTTAATCATGTCATCTTAAGAGCAACCGTGCTTATCTTTATATTCTTCTAGCATTAGTAAGCAAAGAAACCTGCGTATACACATGCCTTTATACTTTACCTGTAGAGAAAGTCAACATAAGGGGTTTAAAAGAATATTTTCTCCCTTAAGTGGAACTGTCTTCCCAAGCGTTAAGTTTATTTCAGTGCACAACATGATGCTGATGCATTTGTAACGTTCAAAGTGAGAATTGGTTACATGCTGGGCAGAGTTAGGAAGATCATGCTTCCAACAAATCCAATATGATTATTACCCTTTAGAATTCCTGGCCAGTTATGCTTCAATTAAATGCAGCAACAGTGTTCTTCAACTTTTTTCTTTTCTTTTTTTTGTCTGCAGAATATTATCTATGGTGTACCATTGAAGCAGATATAATCCAGTTCAACAAGCATAATTATAGCTCACTACTTGCCCTTTAAAAATATAAGAGTGTTAGAAGATTTTCCTAAGATGTCACAAAGATGGCCCTAAATAGAAATCTTTCTCTACTTTATTAGAGTTTCATTTTGGCACTTTTCAAACACCAGTGGCTATAGGTCATTCACAATTTGGGGAGAAAGAAGCATAGTGAAAGAGTAAACCAAGAGTCACAACTTGTTAGTCTTTCTTCTTAATCAACGTTCCAAAGGATCATTGTGATAGCTATTTTGGCTCACCCTTAAATCTATCAGTGGAAGAAACAACCTGAAATTCCACATATTTCTTCCTCTCTGAGACTGAGAAAGAAATCAGGAATGTCTATGGAATATACCTTGTTCAATACCCTGGTATGATTTAATCCATTGAATGTTATAATGTGTGGATTTGATTATCTTCATTGTGTTAATACCACTTATGTGGATCTCTAAAAAGGTTAACCTTAATCCCACTTGGTAACCTGGAAATAGGTAGTGTATATTGGACATTTTGGGAGCCTGACACCCTTTAAGAGTCTAAGAAATGTTTTAGATTCTCTCTTTAGAAGAAAATATAAACAAATGTACTTAAATTTTCTTAAAATTCCCATGGATCTCTCTCCAGCAGGACAGTTGACCCCAAGTTAAAAAGCACGACTTTAGAAGAATTGGAATCCTTAATTGCTAGTTATTCCTCACACTTCAAACTCCACTGGAAGGAGGAATCTAAATCTTTAGCAAAAAAAGAGTACCTCATGATAATATATTTTCCATTTAGCACATGAAAGCAACAATTAGTATGAAGTTGGTTACAATAAAATGAAAAGAAAATAGCAAAAGTGGAAAATATGTAATTACATAGGTTTTGTAGCCCCTTGCCTTAGTATGGAACATTTACATCTGGGTATGATGCATGAACATTTCATTCTAGGACATCTGACCAGCAGAGTAAAACTGATATCTTTCCAAGTACATATGCAGTATAAATAACTAGCAAACCTATATAATTATAGAATTGTTCTTACATTCTAATGAAAATGGCTATACAAACATTTTCTTTTATTTATTTATTTATTCATTCATTCAAAAAGAACTTATTCAGCTCTTTGCACTTAATACTGTGGGAAGAAGACAACAAATAAAAATAATATGTTTAGGGGCGCCTGGGTGGCTCAGTTGGTTAAGCGTCTGACTGGCTCAGGTCATGATCTCATGGTTGGTGAGTTCGAGCCCCACATTGGGCTCTGTGCTGAAGCTCAGAGCCTGGAGCCTGCTTCAGATTCTGTGTCTTCCTCTCGCTCTGCTCTTCCCCCATTCATGCTCTGTCTCTCAGTGTCTCTCAAAAATGAATAAACATTAAAAAATTTTGAAAAAAAATTAATATGTGTTTATTATTCTCACTGATTTTTAAATCTATTTGAGCTGCTTTCAACTTCCTTTTGGCAACTGAATAGAGAAAAGTTATCAAATTTCCCTTCTCCTCTCTTGCCCATCAAGGTTACATTTCTAATAGACCCATCATAAACATCACAGTAAAACTTTTTACTTATTAATAAATCTACAAATCATGCTGTGGCCTATAATTTGGAAGCGTTTATTAAGAATGTGCTGGGACACCTGGGTGGCTCAGTCAGTTAACTGTCTGACTTCAACTTAGGTCCTGAACTCACAGTTTGTGAGTTCAAGCCCCATGTTGGACTCTGTGCTGACAGCTCAGAGCCTGTCACCTGCTTTGGATTCTATGTCTCCCTCTCTCTCTCTGCCCCTGTCCCACTCTCACTCTGTCTCTTAAAAATTTGTAAACATTAAAAATTTTTTAAAAAGAGTGTGCTATATATATTTTAACCCATATTATTGGGGCAAAGAGAATGAGGTTGAGAATGTCTTCTATGAGTCATACAATGAATAAAATCTACTTTTATCTAATATGAATTTGTTAATGCCATTATTGAAGAGGATAAAGTAACATTTAGAACATCGTATCTGATGATTTGAATTTGCATCACATATTTGATATTCACAAAGATTATTTCTTCCTGAAACAGAACAAAGCTATTTAATGAGGTTAATATTAATGTGTGGAGTTGTTGGGTAAACCCCTTCAGTGTGAAGGGATATCTGATGACCTCAAAATTTAAGACAGTTGAAGAGGAAAAGATGGTATGCGTGTTGAGAATGATTTATCTGAGAACACCAAAGGGCACAAGTATGCTTCTTTCGTTTCCATGCTTTAATTTTAGTCAACATCAAAAATGATGTAAAGTAAAATAGCAGATCTATTTAGATGACCGTGATGGAGCTTAGGGCAGGATGCTCCAAAATATGCCAAAGTGGCATATTGATTATTTTAAATTAAAGTTAATTTATAAAACAGTGTAAGCAGGACACTCTGACCCTCCTCTCTGTCCTCCTTAAAGCAGGTAAAAAACCTCCCTTGTGAAATGTATTCTCCCACACTAGGAAGTAGAGAGATATCTTTATCATGAGGGATAGAAAGTCCAGGGCCAAGTCTCCATAAACAAGTTCTTCTTAGTTTCTTCACTAATTAGCTCCCGAGTTTAAATGTCTTTCTCCTGTCAGTTCTCCACAAATGTATTATTTCTTTATCTAAAAGATATATAAGCATTTTGGTCACTTCTTGGATCACATGTCTAAGAGACTTCATTGCATACAAAATTGATTTTTTTTCTGTTAATGTTTTATGTCAATTTAATTATTAGACCAGCCGAAAGAATCAAGAGGGGTGGTGGAAGAATTTTCCCCTCCCTGACAATGGCAGTGGCTGAACTACAGATGTATTTTCTTTATTTGGCCAGTCCCCACTATGACTCAAGGTAAGATTTCTAGGGAAGTCTTTTTCAAAATAAAATCCCAATCTATTTATTAGTACCCAACTTTTTGATAACTTAATGTATATTTTAAATAGGTAAATTTGTAGAAGAGGCTACAATCATTACAGATCATTGCCATATCAACACCTTGAACATTATTTTGAGTGAATGTAGATTTGTGGTAAAGCCATATACACCTTCTAAATGGTCCATCTGGTTTATGGCTTAAAGCAGAGAAAAATCATTAAAGCAATACTGCAACCAAACGACATCATTCCTTCTAGAGCTGATAATATATTTGTGTAATCCATTGAAACAGGCCAGTTATATAATGGCTACAGAAATAGGAAGCTTATGTCATTCACTTTTGATTTTTATGAACATCAATGTAGGTAGTCTTTCAGTTTAGTCAGATGCTAATATTTATCTACCATGTTTACCATAATGCTGTCTAAAAGGATTCCCTGTTTGGGAGCCCCTTTTAAAGGCTGCAAGAGTTACAACCTCATTGTAATGGTGAAGAATTTATTTGCAATGTTAGACTTTTACTTGAGCAAAATTTTGGAAACTCTTTATACAGATGAAGTACTTCTAGTGCTTGGCAACACATCTAGTTTTACTGTGTTCTATATTGCCATGCATTAGCATTAAAAACACAGCCAAAAATATCTGAAAGAAATGTAGTCAACTGTCATGAAATTTATCAAATTCATCCGCACAAGGGGCTTAAATCACTGCCTTTTTAAAGGGTATTGTCAAAAATCGATGCAGCTTATGAAGCTCTATCAATAAGTTCACTCTCATTCTCAAGGGCCAATCTTAAGGAATAGTATTGAACTTAGAAAAGAATTTTCACATTTTGTGAAAATCTCTATTAAAACAATTTCACATATGGAATTTTGCAAATATTTTCATCTATTTCAATAGGGTGAATCTTTTGATCAAAGTGAATCATGCTGAATAACTAGAAGTTCTTTGACCATGATGCTGGGATCAAAGAAGATTTGAAGTGGGCCCTTTGAATACATCCTTGAGGGGTTTTAATGCTGATGTAGGACCTGCTTGGATGAGAATCTGCAATTATAAAGCCTTTCAATTTCTCAATAGATAAGAATCCTTAGACACCAAGGAAAAGTAAATCTCTTTAATCTTACTTTCATTAAGAAATTAACATAAAATATATTTTTAATTCAAATCTGTATTAGTCTACTCATGCTGCCATAACAGAACACCACACACAGACTGGTGGTTTATACAACAGAAATTTATTTTCTCCACAATTCTTTGCGTTGGAAGTCAAAAATCAAGGTGCTCTCAGGGTTAGTTTCCGGTAAGACCTCTCTTCCTGGTTTGTAGCTGGCTTCCTGCTCACTCTGTCCTCAAATGGTCTTTCTGTATATGCACACTCCTGGTGTGTTTTTCTCTTCCTACAAGTACATCAGTCCTATTGAATGAGGGTCCCACCCTTATGAACTGATTTAACCTTAATTAATTCTTTAAAGCTGCTGTCTCCAAATACAGTTGACCCTTGAACAACTCGGATATCACAAGCACTGATCCCTGTACCACTGAAAAAACATGTATAACTTTCTTTTTAATGTTTATTTATATATTTTGAGAAGGAGAGAGAACAGGGGAGGGGCAGGGAGAGAGAGAGAGACAATCCCAAGCAGGCTCTGCACAGTCAGCACAGAGCCCAACATGGGGCTTGATCCCACAACCGTGGGATCATGAGTTGAGCCAAAATCAAGAGTCAGACGCTTAACTGACTGAGCCATCCAGGTGCCACCCCCTCCATTTATAACTTTTGACTCTCCAAAAACTTAACTACTGATAACATACTATGGACTGGAAGCCTTACTGATAACATTAACAGTCAATTAACACATATTTTGTATTTTATATGTAACATATACTGCATTCTTATGATAGAGTAAGCTAGAGACATGAAAATATTGAGAAAATCATAAGAGAAAATGCATTTACAGTGCTGTACTATATTTTTTGAAAAAAATCCACATATAAGTGGACCCATGCAGTTCAAACCTGTGTTGTTCAAGGGTAAACTTGGGGCTAAGCTTCCATCTGTGACTTTGGAGAGCACAATTTAGTCCATGACATTATCCTACTTACAAAACTCGCTTGGTGATAGACACACTTCCAAGGATGATTGCACTGTTGTAACAAATTAAATGATACAATTTGAATTCATTTTGAAGAGTCCTCAAAAATTATAATTTTTTTAAATTTTTTAATGTTTCTTTATTTTTGAGACAGAGAAAGACAGAGTGTGAGGGGGGGGAGGGGCAGAGAGAGGGAGAGGGAGACACAGAATCTGAAGCAGGCTCCAGGCTCTGAGCTGTCAGCACAGAGCCTGATGTGGGGCTCAAACCCAGGAACTGTGAGATCATGACCTGAGCCGAAGTCGGAACCTTACCCAGCCGAGCCACCCAAGTGCCCCCTTTTAAAAAAATTTTTTAACAAGAATTATAATTCTTGACACAAGCCTATTCTTATGTGTCAGTGGGAATTCTGGTTCTATATTATTACTATATACCTGTGTGTTTCAGGGTTTGCTACACATGCTACAATAAAAAAAAGTAAAAAATTATTAGATGTCAAAATACATGGATGTTGCCAAGACAAGGACCATGCTGCAATTAAAATTTTACTTTATATGATAGGCAAATAATAGCATGTTTTCTTATAATATTTACTTTACAACAAAATTAACCATATATTTTGCAGGTGGTCATTAAATTTGCATGCAAGGAAAAAAGTGGAAACAGAGAGTAGAATGCTAGTTGCCAGTGGTTGGGGGTGGGGGAAATTAAGAGATGTTGGTCAAAGGGTACAAACATCCAGTTACAAGATGAATACTTTCTGGAAATCTAATGTACAGCGTGGTGACTATAATTAAAAATGCTATATTGTATAGTTGAAATTTGCTTAGAGAGTAGATCTTAAATGTTCTCACCACACACACACACACACACACACACACACACACACGCACACACAGAGAGTAATTATATGAGGCAAAGTTTGCATTAACTAATTTTGTGATAATGATTTTATAATATACATGTATATCAAATTATCATCTCATACACCTTAAATGTATATAATTTTATTTGTCAGTAATGTCTCAGTAAAGCTAGACAAAGATATATTACTTTGGAAAGATTATTTTTACATTGAATTTATCAAAGAGATATACTTCCATTACAATTAAATCAATTGTATACAAGATTTTATGTATCTACAGTCATCACCTAATGAAAGCTTCTCGGTGGCTCCTGTAATTGATATTCTTGCATGCATACTAATGTAACAGCAGTTCACTTCGTTTCTGAACCACATAGACATAATTCTACTTGGTTCTAATTAACAAATAACCTTTTGGTAAAACCACTCAGAAGTCTTCTCATTAGTAATCAGAGAAAAATCTTCAATTTTATTCAGAACTGTATTTGTGATTTTAAAAGTTTAATTGGATTCCTCAGGTTCATCTTGTTAGACTTAGGCTTTTCTTTAGCAGCAAAAGAACTCATATGTCTCTAACATGCTTATAATCTCTTCTTATTCTCCTTAATTATTTAGCTTCAGGGGGTCTAGATTCGTAGTAATTAAAGCATGTCACATATATAGGCTTGAGCATTATTTGCATGATTTAACGATCTTTGAGCTATTCTTTGTGCCTCTACTATTTTCAGAGTTAAAAAGGCAATTTCATTGGATAACATACTTATTTGTTTTATGCTCATGAAATAGTTCAGACACACAAAAAGGCATAGAAAACAGAAATGTAACAAAATCCATGAAACTATCACCTAGTTGAAAAGAGAAAAAATTATTAAGTATTTTTTTCTTCCTAATTTAGAAAAAGGGTAAATGAAGTAATATTGAATAAAGTTATTTTACTGTATGTCAAACACAAAGGCAAAATCGGAAACAGAAAATATTATTTACTCTTTACAAAGCAAATGCTTCCGTTGAATGAATACTTAGCATACATATCAACAGTGGATAAGGTTAAACTTGGTGTTTGCAAAATATAAAGAAGTGATATGAAATGGTGCTTCCATCATATTTTAAATGGTCATCAAAATATACCTAACCACTGAAGTTATAGTATAATGTCTTGATTTATTTTGATAGTCCATCAATTTTCACATGTGGTCTATAATACTTGCTTTTCTGAAATTAAAATGGAAAAGGAGATGATAAAAAAATTTTTCAAGTGAGTAGAATGAGGAAAAAGAACCTAAGGGAGTAAATAAATACTGCAAATGAAAGAAATAGTAAAAGGTAAAAACTGAAAAAATGAGACATTGCAGAAAAGTATTAAGATTGATAAGCAAGAATACAATCATGAACCTCTAAAAGAATTCAACCCCAAAAGTGAGAAGATTTTCTTGAAAAATTAATTTCACAACTATTTAACCCAACCTCTAGCTAAATTATGTGAGCAATAAAAATGGACATATTAATTTTGCTGATATATGAATTCATATTAAAGATATTGGGGATACTACTCAGCAGAATTTAGGATAATCTACTGCTTATTTAATTTATTTTACTTTTTTTGTAGAGGTTAGAATGGTGAACTAAATGATGATAGAGATCACTACCTGTGTGTATTTTAGGCCTTTAAAACCAACATGAGATTCCTGAGATATTCCTTTGGGGATAGATATTTTTTACTTTAACTTTTCTTGGCCGAGTGTTATAGGCATGAGGGCCAATTTCAGAGACTTCCACTTGGCCTTCATCATTATTATATAGCTCTTACCCTAAAGGCCAGTGAAGTAATGCAGGGTTTTGCCAACCTACAAATATGCCATTTCAGTGATCTATTCAGGAGCTAAAAAGCAAAAAAATGACAAGTGGATAGGTCTGTAGACCCAGTGGAATTGTGCTAAGCTGGACCTGATACAGGATTCTATTTACTACCAGGCCCCTATTCTATAGGGATTCATGATAATGCTTCAGGTTCCTAGGTATCAATGTCCTCAAGAATTCTGTGCCCACTGGTACCAGAGAATGGCTATGGGTAGTTTTTGGAGACAGTTTAAGAAAATCATTATCATACATACTTGCCATGATTTCTCTTGACATGGAACCCCCCATTAGGATCCTGACTCTCCTTCAGTTGAGTTTCAGATCTAAGAACTGACTTAAGGATGAAAAACAGGTGAAAGATTCTGATATTGAGATAGTATACCTGAGCCTCCCACCCACCCATCTTTGATTTTCTTTGATTGTGTACATTAAGTTATACTCTTATGGCAGCCCATCTATCACGTACACTGTGTTCATTATCCTTCTCCACAGTTCTCTGTTTTCTTTGCCACTTATTATAATGGTTACACCCTAATGGTTTCTGACCGGCTCTATTAATTCAGGAGGCTATTATTCTTAATTCTCTTAAGTCTACCAATTCTATCAAAGCGTCTTCTGCTCTCAGCCCTGGTCTATAGAGGACTTCACTACTGAACTTACCAATTGATGCTGGTGATTCTCTCACCAGCACATAACTTACAGCTTTTGGTAAACGGACAATCCTCTGGGCCTCCCTGAGGAACATAGTCAACTGGTGATTTTTCCAGTCTCACATATACTCTAGCAACCCCACTCTGAGCCTTTGATACTTTCCTCAACTGTCTTCAGTGGCAATTCTGACATTTCTTCATCAGTCATTGTGGGCTGCCACTTTCTCCAAGTTTCCAAAAACCATTCTAGCATATGTTAGCAATATCTCCCAAGGTCTTTCCCTGGGTATTAGATCTTGAATCATAAGAGAGCAATCCCTTTTTAATAAATTCTTCTTCATCCTATTTTATATCCCATCCCCCTTGATCTAGCACCCATGCATACTCTCTGGACCTGACAGTATATATTGGCTATATCCTGCAGGTCTTTGGTGTATAGTTTCTTTTCCTTTCTTATCCAACTCAGCAATTTTCTGTTCAGGTTGTGTTGTTCATAACCTACTAGTCCTAGCATGCTAGACTGGAGGGTGGGAACAAGGGTAGTCATGTGGGTTGGATCATGTTGTCTTGGAAGACAGAGCTCTCCAATTATCTTCAATCAAAGGGGAGTGTACAACTTCCGCAGGCTTAGAGACTTTTGGAGAATCTAGAGATTCAAAATTTCTGAGCACAATGACCTATATATTTCCATTCCAAGTCTCAGGGTTCTACTGATTCCCAAACAGTGTCATGAGCTTGGCAGAGCAGGGTTGAAAAATAAACCTTCTCTGGCAACCTTAAATTTTTTTATAATTAAGTTTTGAGCCTGATCCTCAGTTTTCTTTTCTTTTTCTCTTTTTTTTCTGTCTTCAAGCTGCAGGAGATCGGAGTTTTGTGTTTTTTTAAATATGTTCCCAAAGAGGCCCCCTGCCTTTTATTTTTCATCTTAAAATGATCACCTTCAGCCTTAGCTTGTCTTTCTCCTATGACTTAACAATTCTCATAAATAACCACCTAACTCCACAGTCTTTAAAGTGACTACTTCCATCAACCCTCTCAATCACCTGGTATCTACCAAAGCATTCAATTGCATCTCATTTCAACACCAATAAAAGTTTTAATAATTTCACTAATAGAGTATTCTAGGTCATAGCAGTACTCCAAATACAGTACCCATGAGTAACTGGCCAGAGGGTGATGCAGTTTCAAAATCCGATTTTAGAGTCTGCTTCTCAGGAACACTTTCACTGCCAACTCTTTCAGGTTTGGGTTTTTTTTAAGTGCTTTTGTTTTGTTTTGTTTTCCCCCCAGCGTGGAGATTTATGCACAGGAAGCTTTTTAATGTGTGCACTTGGACAAAAAAACTTTAAGGAAGTGAGGGACACAGGCTTGAGAAGGAGATGAACCTCCATGAAATTGCAACAGAGATAACCAATCCCTCAGGGAGCCTTAGGGCTGAAGGGAATGACCCTTCAGAATGATTCTTCTTTGAGAAATAGGAGCTAGAACTTTTAACCACACATCTACCACTCCTTCTCTCTGTATCTTCTCACAGCCTTTTCTCTGTGCACACACATCCCTTGTGTCTCTTCCTCCTCTTATAAGTACACCAGTCATATTTGGACCCCTGTCTTCTGACCTCATTTTACCTTAATACCCCTTTAAATACAATCTCTAAATACAGTCACATTGAGGGTTAAAGTTTCAACCTACAAATTTTGGGAGGACAATTCAGTCTATAAAAGTAAGGTTTTACTGATGTGTTCATTTCCTCTTGAATTAGAGAAGCTTCTGTACATATCGACAATTCTCTTACCCACAAGTATAAATGATAGATCCCTCAGATCATACAATACAATGAAGAATTTTGCTTCTTTTTGTTTTCCTACTCCATCATTGCATTTTACTCACACACTAACATACATGCACACACGTCACCTCTTTGGTCCATCTAGTAGCTGGATAGATTTTTAGGTCAAAAGCAGGTTGAAAAGTTACACTGTGAAGTCATCGGTACCAGAAAACAGAAGAAAGGAAAAAGACAAAGTAAGGAACCAGAAATGGATTGATTTTGTTATCTGTAAGGGAATATAAGGATTTTCTCTATAGTCCTCTGCCAAAGTATAATACCCAAAATAACAAAAAAATAATAATCTTGCACAATTAGATAGTAAGCACATGTCCTCATGACTTACGGAAGTAGATGGATGACAAAGCTGTTTTCAAAGAAATATTGAAAAACTGGCATTCTATGGTCAATGAAAAGAAAATAAATTTTAAAATACAGCATTAAATTATTACCAAATTGGTTAATTACCTACAGGGCAATAAAACATAACTTTTGACGCAAAATTCTCTAATGGACAAAAAAGAAAATCATTGTATTTTATTTGCTTTCTAGTAGTTAGTTTCTAATTTTACAGAGTTAAGAAATGTCTAGACATAATCAATAGTAAGTAGTATGTTAAACAAAGTTGCAATTTCCTAAAGGATAGGATGATTGGAAGTGAGCCTGTTAGACAATGCTATAGAATGACATTAAATGCTTAAATAATCATCTTTGCTTTACTTCCTGTCTTAGAATGTTTGCTTCTTAATACTCTGGTATCTTCCCCATGTAATCAAACCAAAGTATGGCCAAAATTACAGGAGCAAGAAAACAACAAAACGGTTTTGCTTAACCCTTTCTGTTAGGCCTACATTCTTATTATTGGCACCAAAGAAGTTGTCATTATTATCTTATAATTATACTTGATTAATTTTGAAATAAATGGGTCAACCGTGTTTACATCAGTAGAACCATGGGATCTATTTTTTCTGCACATTAGGAGTATTGAGTCCCTGACAGACAAATAATATTGTATATATTATAACAAACAGGAATTAGGGCATATGCACCTCATTTTTACTGCTTTATAACTGTTTATAATAATTCTGTAAAGCATTGAAAGCAGATAATTAGGGAAAAAAATCTCCACTATGTATTGAATGCATCATATTTTTAAAATGTAAAATATCATTGACAAAAATGGCCTCCACATTTCCGTGACTAAACTTTGAGCTTTCTGCCTCAAAGTCCTTGATTTCCCTCTCACACTTTCCTTAGAGAATTCAGATGATCTGAACACAGAGGCTTTTCTCCTCCCTATACCTAGAACATTTTGTTTAGAAAATTTATAAGTTCTTACTCTGTCCCTATGAAAAGTAATTAAAAATCCTCTTACCAGTTTCAGAATCCAAGGAACATCTTTCTCAAGGAGCTGGGAACCATCACACGAATGTTATTGTCAAAAAATATAGCATCCATATCTCCCAGTCTTTGTGTAATAAGTTAGGAGCCTAACTTCTAACTTCCATGGGTGCTGATTAGCAAACACAGTTGGCCTAATTATAAACAAAAATATTTTAAAATTCAGGAAATAATAAGCTCAACACATCCCATTCTATCAGCTTCCTGCTCAGTGTTCTCCAGTACTCTTCCACTAGTTCATCCCTGCCTTTCAAGACCCTACCATCCTTTATTTCAACAGTTGAGTACAGACTGAGTTCTAGACTCTCTCTATATAACAATAGCCTTGATAAACTCTTATTTGCCTATTTTTCCTCTGGCATCATTTTCTATAATGGCTTCTTCATCCCCATGTAACATATTTCTAAAATTGCCCTATAATTCTGTCTTCCTTACTATATACTAAACCAGAGTAAAATATTAAATTAACATTTTCCTCTCTGCTTTTATCCATAAAAAATAAGATTTACTTGATGAGCTGGATCAATGTTGTGATGCTTATTACTTGAGAAAAATAACTTTGAAAGATAACTCTGATATCCTAGCTCTAAACAAAATGAGAAGCAAAAAGCTTTTAGTTTTTATGAATCAGTTGATTCTTTAGGTAGAATCAAACAAACAAAAACACAGAATGGCAAACCATTTACCCTTCCATAATTTTAACACAAAAATAAATTTTTTCACTTGATCAATTTTAACAATTATCTTTGAAAATAGCACAGACTCTGTTTAAAGATGCACCAGGTAATTGAAAGCCTATTAAATTTGCAATTAGCTGATTATGAAATAATAAATTATCATCCTTGAAAATTGAGAGAATATGAGTGATTCTTATGATTTACCAAAATGTTTAGAAGCAAAGATGATGTCTAACTAAAGAAATGTTGATGATTCAACCATTGTTTTTTATGAAAAATTAACAGACTTGGGGCATCTGGGTGGCTCAGTTGGCTAAGTATCCGACTTCAACTCAGGTCACGATCTCACAGTTTGTGAGTTTGAGGCCCACGTCATGCTTTGTGCTGACAGATCAGTGCCTGGAGTGGGCTTCGGATTCTGTGTACCCGCTCTCTCTCTCTCTGCCCCTCCCCTGCTTGCGTTCTGTCTCTCTCTCTCTCAAAAAATAAATAATATTTTTTTAAAAAGAAAGAAAAATTAACAGACTCCACAATAACATTGAATGAAAATGGAATTGCTTGATTTTGGTCATTCACTGCCGGACAGCAAATAAAGATGTTACCCTCTTCTGATCTTCTCCAGTTCATGGTTGGGGGGCAGGGAGTGGGGGAGGGAAGCTCAACTGAAAAAGCCAAACTCATCTATCATCAAAGTGGCAAATGTGTTCTTTAAAACAATTGATACGGAAACATTGAGCATTGACCATTTCATTACATTAAAAAGAAGTCACTTAAACCAGCAGGGGTTCTTTAAATAGCATACTCTCCTATTGTATTTAAAATGTGTTTACACACCATTAACTACTTGAAAGAGAACAAGGGGTAGAAAAACTTAGTGTTCAAAAATTAAAAACCACTGGTATGTAAATATGTGAGATAAAGATGAAGCATTAGTCATATAAGGCATCTCAGTACTAAAATGAGTAAATTCAGGGGCGCCTGGGTGGCTCAGTCGGTTGAGCGTCCAACTTCGGCTCAGGTCACGATCTCGCGGTCCGTGAGTTTGAACCCGGCGTCAGGCTCTGGGCTGATAGCTCAGAGCTTGGAGCCTGCTTCCGATTCTGTGTCTCCCTCTCTCTCTGCCCCTCCCCCGTTCATGCTTTGTCTCTCTCTGTCTCAAAAATAAATAAACGTTAAAAAAAAATTTTTTTAAAAAATAAAATGAGTAAATTCAGATAGTTCATTGCTACCCAAGTTTACAGACATGTTTCCAATGTTCTGGTATCAGCAGTGAATTTTGGGTCTTCCTGATTTACAATTAATGAGTTTGTTACAGGTAACTAGAGGCCTACACTTACATAAGCCTGCTGGCTTATGTAAATTATCACTAGCATATTGGATTTCAGGTTATTTGTCGTTCCTTTTCTATCTGTCCTCAATTCCCCTCCAAGACAACAACAACAGCAAAAAACAAAAACAAAGTAAGAGAGATCTGACCTCTATTTCATTAAAATATTCAGCATATATTTATTGAATACTTATCATGTTTCTTAGAATAGAATGCATAGCAGTAAACAACACAGATAGAATCACCATCCGCATGCCGCTTTCATTCTAGTGATGAGATAGGGACACCAAAGGACTCCATAAATATCTCCTTCTTATTCCTTTTCCTGTTTCTATTCTTGCTAAGACCTGCACCATCACTTTAATTATACATATATATATATATGTATATGTGTGTATATATATATATATATATATATATACACACATACACACACACACACACACACACACACATAAAGTTTATATAAACTTTTTAGTGTAAGTTATTGTCAAGTTAGCTAACATACAGTGTATATAATGTGCTCTTAGCTTCGGGAGTAGACTCCCGTGATTCATCACTTCCAAACAACACCCAGTGCTCATTGCAAAAAGTGCTCTCCCCAATACCCATCACCCATTTTCCCTGCCCTCTGACCCCCCACCCCCATCAACCTTCAGTTTGTTCTTTGTATTTAAGCATCTCTTATGGTTTGCCTACCTCTTGGTAACTTTTTCTTTTCCTTTCTTTACCCCACAGTCTTCTGTTAAGTTTCTCAAGTTCCACATGAGTGAAAACATATGATATCTGTCTTTCTCTGACTTATTTCACTTAGCATAATACCCTCCAGTTCCATCCACATTGTTGCAAATGGCAAGATTCCACCCTTTTTCATCAATGAGTAGTATTCCATTGTGTGTATATACCACATCTTCTTTATTCATTCATCAGTTAATAGACATTTGGGCTCTTTCCATAATTTCGCTATTGTTGATAGTGCTGTTGTGAACATTGTGGTACATGTGCCCCTATGAATCAGCACTCTTGTATCCTTAGAATAAATTTCTAGTAGTGATATTGCTGGGTCATAGGGTAATTCTATTTTTAATTTTTTAAGTTAAACAGTGGAACCTCCACACTGTTTTCCAGAGTTGCTGCACCAGTTTGCATTCCCACCAGTAGTGCAAGAGGGTTCCCATCTCTCCACATATTCACCAACATCTGTTGTTTCCCGAGTTGTTCATTTTAACCACTCTGACCGGTATGAAGTAATATCTCAATGTGGTTTTGATTTGTATTTCCCTGACAAGTGATGTTGAGCATTTTTTCATGTGTCTATTAGCCATCTGGATGATTTCTTTGGAAAAGTGCCTATTTATGTCTTCTCCCCATTTCTTCGCTGGATTATTTGTTTTTTGGGTGTTGAATTTGGTAAGTTCTTTATAGATTTTAGATACTAACCCTTTATCCAATATGTCATTAGCAAGTATCTTCTCCCATTCTGTCAGTTGCCTTTTAATTTTGTTGGTTGTTTCCTTTGCTATACAGAAGTTTTATTTTGATGAGGTACCAATAGCTCATTATTGCTTTTATTTCCCTTGTGTTCAAAGATATGTCAAGTAAGAAGTTGCTGTGGCCAAGATCAAAGAGGTTGTTGCCTGTTTTCTCAATGTACAGAAATCTGTTGCATTTCAATACACCAATAATGAAGCAACAGAAAGAGATATCAAGGAATCTATCCCATTTACAATTGCACCAGAACCATAAAATACCTAGGAATAAACCTAACCAAAGAGGTAAAAGATCTGCATGCTGAAAACTATAGAAAACTTACAAAAGAAATTGAAGAAGACACAAAAAAATGGAAAAACATTCCATGTTCATGGATCAGAAAAACAAATATTGTTAAAATGTCAATATTACCCAAAGCAATCTACACACTCAATTCAATCACAATCAAAGTAACACCAACATTTTTCTCAAAGCTAGAACAGTTCTAAAATTTGTATGGAACCACAAAACACTCCAAATAGCCAAAGGAATAGTGAAAAAAGAAAATCAAACCCAGAGGCATCACAATCCCAAACTTTAGCCTATACTACAAAAGTGTAATCACCAAGACAGTATGGTATTGGCAAAAAAAACAGATACATAGATCAATGGACTAGAATAGAGAACCCAGAATTGGACCCACAAATGTATGGCCAACTAATCTTTGACAAAGCAGGAAAGAGTATCCAATGGAAAAAAGTCTCTTTAACAATGGTGCTGGGAGAACTGGACAGCAACATGCAGAAGAATGAAATTGGACCACTTTCTTACATCATACACAAAAATAAATTCAAAATGGATGAAAGACCTAAATGTGATATGGGAAACCATCAAAATGCACCCTCATTTTACACATTCCTCGTAATGCAATAGTGTATGTCCTCCTTGTAAGGGACAAGGAATTAATGGTTTCTTCAGAATACATAACATCTAAGAAAAGACCAGGTGAGAATGACATTTCAATGCCAAGACCCCCTGGTTCCAAGAAATAAGTGACTTATACAGGACACCTGGACTCTTGTCCTTGTTCTTTTTTTTTTTTTTTTTTTTTTTTTTTTAATGTTTATTCACGTTTTGAGAGAGACAGTGTGAGCAGAGCAGAGGCAGAGAGAGAGGGAGACACAGAATCCGAAACAGGCTCCAGGCTCTGAGCTGTCAGCACAGAGCCCGATGCACGGTTCAGACTCACGAACCACAGACTCACGAACCACAAGATCATGACCTGAGCCGAAGTCAGGCGCCCCCTCTGGTCTTTGTTCTAACCAGTTCCTGGATACATACACCACACCACCATCCTCACTAACAATCCCAGACCCCAAGCAAAGAGGAGCCTGTTTCTCCTTTCCTGTTTGAGTCTCCTAGACACTCTGCCTATACCTGCATTCTCTCTATACCTTCAACACACTTCTGCTCTCACTTCCTGCTGCTTCACTTTTGATTGTGCCCTTGCCTCCAGGTTAGATCATACCTGTAATTTAAAGACTTCTTTTTCTTCCAGACTCAGAGAAGTTCAATGACTGACCTGAGGTTTAAAAATATGCTGACTCTTTAGTACATCAGTAGGATCAGCAGTTTTGCTGAACTATTATGTCTGTCCTAAGTACTAGCACAATTTGCTGCTGCTAAATCCCAAGGAAAGTATCAGATTTCCTCTCTCTTTTTGAAATTCATTGTTTGGGCCACATAAACATAGATGCATGTATTCATTTATAACATTTTTGTTGAATTTAATTTCTCTTCCCTCCTAGAGATTCTGAGTCATTTACCTACTGCATATGCCCCATTGGTGTGCCTTATTAGTCCTCCCTTAAAAGAAACAGAATATGTATTGATGCACATGCAATATGCAAAATGTTTGGGTTCAGAGTTGGTGGCCAAAAAAGAATTCTTGAAATGTGTTCGGTGCAAAACAGTGATGTTATCAAAGCATAGGGACAGGACCCATGGGCAGAAAGAGCTACACTGGAGTTGTGAGTGGTGACTGATTACATACTATGGAGTTGGGGGAAGTAAAGTCAAGGGGACATTTCCAAAAGGACTTTCACAATGCTAAAGAGGATTCACAGAATCCTGGAGGTCTAGCTATTGCCAAGCTAAAGTTGTTTTTCCTTCTAGCAAAGTATTTAAATTAAGACAGTTGGGAGTTCCTGGAGAAATGTTCTACTCTACCTGCCTCAAGTATTTGTCAATGGACTGCAGGTTATAAGGAAATTTAATTTGATCTACATTTTCTTCTGCCTTTGTTCACCATGTCTCATGGACTCCAAAATCCCATTGGAGGGGTTACAACATTTTGGCCATCATTCGGAACAAAATTTTATAAGCAATTATTAAAGAAAGAAGCACCCTTTATTATTTTTTCAGAATTAAAAAATCTCTCTTCACCATTTAGATTGTGTTTTTTGGGGGGGAGGGAAGAAATTTTAGACAACTATTTGAAAGACTTTGCTGGCTTCAAATAGGCTTAGACTGATATTCATTTGTACTTAAATTTATTTTTAGTTTATAAATATTAAACTTAAGAAAATGTATACATATTGTTAAAAAACAAAATTCAGCCAAGTAAATTTGAATATCTACTTGTCTTTATTAAACAATTCATGAATTAGGCAATACCCTATCTAGCAAGATCTACAAAAATAGAAAGGTTTTTAAAGGCAGGACAAGGGATTTATAAACAGAAAAAAAAAAGTTTTTTCAGGTGAGGCCACCTTCCTTTGGGGACAAAAGGTCTTATTAAGTGTATTATGTTATCTTCCTTTGGGTAATAAAGAGGGCCCATATGACAGTTTACCTTATTGTTACTGACCAGAAAATTCCTGACTGACCAATTGAGACTATATTTGGAGGGGGAGAGTATGAACTGCAACTAGGTTGGGTTTAAGCCCCAGTTTGGTGACTTGTCCTAAGTGATGCCATTTGGGGCCTGTGGTTTTCTTTTTAAACAATGTTAACGTGACTTTTAAGTTTTAACAAAACTCTGCATCTCAGGTACATTTTCCTTTTTTTCCTTTCCTAATTCTAAGATTCTGTATAATGACAATTCATTATTCTTTGAGCTATAATTTAACATATATGTAATTTAAAGGTCAATAAACAATGTGGAAGTGATTTCATGTATTTTTCTTTCATCATAGAATTATCAAAAGTACATTCTGTCACCTGAGGATCAGTATCTCTTCCACCTGCCCTGACACTCCCTAGCACCTGTTCTTGCTTGAGCTTGTATTCTTATCTCTGGTATTAAAAATTTCCATGTTGAGGGTCTGACTTCGGCTCAGGTCATGATCTTGTGGTTTGTGAGTTCGAGCCCCATGTCGGGCTCTGTGCTGACAGTTTAGAGCCTGGAGCCTGCTTCAGATTCTGTGTCTCCCTCTCTCTCTGCTCCTCCCCCATTCACACTCTGTCTCTCTCTCAAAAATAAATAAACATTTAAAAAAATGAAAAAAAATTTCCATGTTAAAAACAAAACAAATTTTCATGTTCTTTTCTTTATTAATTACAAATATAGCTAAAAATGGTAATTATACATTTTCAATTGTTAATTTATTATTGGGAATGGGATAAGTCCCAAACTTCCATTGGGAAATTTATTTGAGCCATAAACATCTCTCATGGCACTATTTACTCTGTCCCCCGATGAAAATATTGTGTGCTTTCTTAACTTTTGAGTTGATACAAGTCAAGAGAAGATAACATAGCTCTGCATTGACTTGCTCAGCTCAAATGCAGACAAGTAAGAAAATGCAAATCTTCCAAAGGTTTATTTTAACTGTGGGAGGAATGTATATTTTTCACAGGGTGTGTGTGTGTGTGTGTGTGTGTGTGTGTGTGTGTGTGTGTGGTTAACTTTGTAGAAATGGCTTGTTATGGCCCAAACAATGCATTGCATTGCATTGCATTTAAATGACTTTTAAAAAATGAAGCATTTCTTTTTATTAAAAAAATTAGTGTTTATTTATTTTTGAGACAGAGTGTGAGCGGGGGAGGGGCAGAGAGAGAAGGAGACACAGAATCCAAAGCAGGTTCCAGGCTCAGAGCTGACAGCACGGAACCTGACACAGGGCTCAAACCCACGAACCGTGAGATCATGACCTGAGCTGAAATCAAATGCTCAACTGACTGAGCCATCCGGGCACTCCAAAAATGAAGCATTTCAATACTGAATGCAAGATGGATTTTATTTCTTCACACAAAGTCTTAGAAAACAGAGAATGAGTTTTTTTTAAATGAGGTTCTAAGACTTTTAAAGCTCTCCACTTAAATCAAGCATGTTAAATCTTGATCTACTACCATGATAGGCAATGTATCTAGTTTTCATAATAGCAGTATATTTTACAAAAAGGAAGACTGTTCAGAATGCAAAAAATGTTCAGGAGTAACAAATGCTACATAGAATTCTTGCTTGCTCCTGTTCCATGTCCTGGTGTGCTCTTTCTTGGAGAGGTAACTGTTGGCAATATGCATCCTTGTGTGATTTGTTTTTTGTGATAGACCTTCATTTTGATGCACCAGCCCTTGAATTTAAGGTTCTTTGACTAATTTCTAAAAAAAATAAAACGCCAATTCACTAATTCCATGAAGCACAAAATGCTGTGTATGGTATTCTGTATTCTATTTTCAGAACTGGTTTGTTTCAAATTTATGCTCCAGTCTATTTCCATTAAAATCAACAAAAACATGTTGGACGTAAGAGAAGAGATTCCATAGACTATTGCTCAGCCTTCGCAGATTTCTTTAAGCCAGCTTCAATGGAAATGGCCCTCTGCTGGGCACTAAGGATAAACTCCATTTAGCCAAACAGACTATCTATCTTCATGCAAATAAATCATTGAGAAAAGTAATGGCAAGGCATTTGAGTAAAGGACGAGGCATTTGAGTTGAGTAAAGTAAAGGCATTGAGTAAAGTAAAGGACGAGGCATTTGAGTTGAAACCTGAAGATTAAGTGAGAGTTAACTAAATAAAGATGGAGAAAAGCTTTCTGAGCAGAGGGAAGCATATGTGCAGAATGGAAGAAACCTAGTGCATTCAAAGAAACTAAAAGAAAGTACAAGTGTTTCAACCTGCGCATTTCATACAATGGCTTTTGTCCACAGAACAGGTAAATGTCTAGTCCTTCTGCTCTTAAACCTATGCTGGGTATAGACCTATGAATCTGATCATCAGAGTTTTGGGGGAATTCTGTCACTTTTCTTTCTAGAAAATCTAAGTTGTTACCAAATGCCATTTGCATTAAATAAATCCTAAGGCAGAGTTTAATCTGTTTTATAAGTCAATGTGATGAAGTTTTGGGGTGATGGTGGGGTTCATGGGGTCTGGAGCCAATGGCCAAGAAAGAATTCTTTAAGACGTCTTTGGTGTAAAAAGGCAATTTTATTAAAGCATGGGGACAAGAACCATGGGTTGCACTAGGGTTGTGATGGGTAACTCATTATACACCCTCAGGTTGGAAGGGGATCAGGGATAGAGCAAGTCTGTAAGATATTTTGGAAGCAAGCTTTCCAGGACCTTGAGGGGCTAGCTGTTGATAAGGAAACACCACTTATTAAATTTTAATAAAACCTCAGTCATGAGACCCTTCAGATATATATTGAGGGACCATAAACTTGGAGTATGATTGCCAGCATACATCTTGGGCAGTTGAGATAAAGGAAGTAGACTTACAGGATCCTCGAGGTTGGGATAGTATTAAACCAAGGTTCTCTTTTGTCCCTAGCAAAGTGTCATCATCAAGGCAGCCAGCTCATAAAGGGAGGTCACTTTGCTGGTTTCAAGGACTTGCCAATGGGCTGTAGGCAGTAAGATAATTTTTCATTTGCCTGAGTTTCCCACATCACCATGGCAAGCAGTTAAACCCCTTTCCTTTGTTCTTGGGTAGCCAGGAGTGTCCAAGGAATATCACACATATTCCTCCTACTTTTGCTTTCTACAAATGTTCAGGAAGTTTACAGGCCAATTTCATATACAGTGGGTCACAACCAAAATAAAAACAAATAAAATGACAATTTTCCTTTCTAAAATACCTTTCTCTGCTCCACTCCACACCTGTCTTGCTTCAAATGGTTTGGCTTATAACTCAAGCTATCAGGCGGATTGATTTTCAAAATCAGGCTTGTGACCAGACAGTAATTGATAAGGTTCTGGGGGTGATAGTGGGGTTCATGGGGTCTGGAGCCGAAGGCCAAGAAAGAATTCTTGAGGACGTCTTTGGTGCAAAAAGGTGATTTTATTAAAACATGAGGACAGGACCCAAGGGCAGGAAGAACTGCCCTGGGACCATGAAGAAAGACTGGTTGGGGGAGGTAAAATCCAGGGGAAGTTTCCAATGAGGTTTTCATATGCTAAAGAAGATTCCCAGGATACTGGAGGCCTGGCTATTGTCAAGCTAGGGTTGTTTTTCCCTCTAGGAAAGCATTAGCATTAAGACAGTAGGGAGCTCCTGGAGAAACATTTTGCTCTGCCTGCTTCAGTATTTGTCAATGGACTGCAGGTAATAAGGAAATTTAATTTTATCTGGCATTTCCTTCTGCCTTTGTTTCCCACATCAGTAATCAATACCAGGCAGATTATAGTCAGATACAGAATATTAGCTGAAAACCAGCGAAGTCATAAAAAAACAACCCAGCAAAGTGGTGAAGAATGGAAACCAGAGAAGTCAGATAGGCTGAAAACAAATATCAGGTTTAATCTAAGACCACAGTAAACACCATAGAAAGCTACTTCGCAGAAAGCAGCTGCTGAGTTTTTAATCTTTTATGTTCAAAGAGATCTTAGTTAGTTTTACCCCCCTAGGCATGATGTCTCATTCCAGACTAAATGAATTCCTTCTTCGCTTAGATTGGAATCAATTTTACCCCTCTAGCATGGTCTCTAAACTGGGTGGGTGGTGCCCTTCATGAAACCCCATATCCTCAGACAATCTCTGAGATAAATTAATCAGTCCTTCAGAAGATGGTCAGACATAGGCCTTATTATTTAAATGAACATTTCAAGGAAAATTTAAATTGTATAGAAATTTCCATTTGTTTAATAAGATAGACTCTTTTCCAAAGGATAAAAACCATATTGATGAGGGTTTTTTTGGGTGATATTGGGGTTTGCAGGGTCTGGAGCTGACAGCCAAGAAAGAATTCTTAAAGACGTTTTTGGTGCAAAAAAGTGGTTTTATTAAATCAAGGGAACAGGACAGGAAGAGCTTCATGTCATGAGGAGACACTGTTATATACTATGGATTTGGGGGGAGGTAAAGTCCAGGAGAAATTTCCAATGAGGTTTCAGATGCTAAAGAAAGAGTCCAAGGATACTGGAGGCCTGGCTATTGTCAAGTTAAGGTTGTTTTTCCTTCTAGCAAAGCATTAGCATTAAAACAGTAGGGAATTCCTGGAGAAAAATTTTGCTTTGCCTGCTTCAATTATTTGTAAATGGGCTGCAGGTTATAAGGAAATTTAGTTCTATCTGCCATTTCTTTTTTCCTTTGTTTCCCACAGCACTATGGAGGAGTGATGTTGGGGCTCCAGGAAACAGAGTCTATAGATTTCTGGAGATTAGGCTATTGATAAGATTGTCTTTTTCTTGTGATTTACTAAGATACTTGTAAATAGATGGAGACTCAGGTCCTGCAAGACTATGATCTCTATCAGTTAACCATTTGTTTTCCCCCTTTCTTTTGTTCTTGGGCAGCCAGGAGTGCCTAAGATATATCACACATATCCCACCTGGGGGGAGGAAGAGTGCATCCAGTCAGCTTGCCTTATGCTCCCTTATCCTTATGATACTCTCAGTAGGCGCAGAAAAAGTATTTGACAAAATACAGCATCGTTTCTTGATAAAACCGTCAAGAAAGTAGGGATAGAAGGAACCTAACTCAACATAATAAAGGCCATACATAAAAGACCCACAGCTAATTTCATCCTCAATGGGGGCAAATCTGAGAGCCTTCCTCTGAAGGTCAGGAACATGACAGGGATGTCCACTCTCACCACTGCTATTCAACATAGTACTGGGAGCCCTAGACTCAAAAATCAGACAGCAAAAAGAAAAGGCATACAAATCAGCAAGGAAGAAGTCAAACTTCCACTCTTCGCAGATGACATGATACTCTACATGGAAAACCAGAAAGACTCCACCAAAAAAAACTGCTAGGAATGATACATGAATTCAGCAAAGTTGCAGGATATAAAATCAATGTGTAGATATTGGCTGCACCAATAATGAAGCAGCAGAAAGAGAAATCAAGGAATCGACCCCATTTACAATTGCACCAAAAAGCCATAAGATACCCAGGAATAAACCTAATAAAAGAGGTAAAAGATCTTATGCTGAAAACTGTAGAAAGCTTATGAAAAAAAAAGAAATAGAAAATAATCCCATGCTCATGAATTGGAAGAATAAGTATTGTTAAAATGTCTATACTACCCAAAGCAATCTACACATTCAGTGTGATCCCTATCAAAATTACATAGACATTTTTCACAGAGCTAGAACAAACATATACAATGGAATATTACTCGGCGATCAAAAAGAATGAAACCTTGCCATTTGCAACTACATGGGTGGAATTACAGTATATTATACTAAGCGAAATAAGTCACTCAGGGAAAGAGAAATATCATATGATTTCACTCATATGTGGAATTTAAGAAACAAAACAGCTGAACATAGAGGAGGAGAGAAGGAAAAATAAAAGAAGAAAAAAACAGAGCAAACCTTAAGAGACTCTTAAATATAGAGAAAAACCTGAGAGCTGGAGGGGAGGTGATGGAGTGATGGGTTAAATGAGCATTAAGGAAGGCACTTGCTGGGATAAGCATTGGGTGTTGTATGTAAGTGAGGAATCACTAAATTCTACTCTTGAAGCCAATACTACACTATATGGTAACTAACGTTAATTAAAAAAAAAAGATAAGACTGTTTTCCTTCCTGCTGCATTATACAGTGATCATTAACCAAGCAACTTAAATCTGCCAAATAATTTTAATGAGTAGGTTAATTAACTCTTTAATTTTAGCTGCTACTAGATAGTATTTGTGTCCAGTGTAAGATCCAATTACTTATGATTTCGTCATTAATACTTCTATTCTTTTAGACAGGAGAGCTTTTTGTTCTATAATTGCTCTTTAATAAGTCAATTTTTATTAAGGAAAGAGCAAATGCAAGTGGATTAAGGTGTTAATAAACAATATTGACCAGACTATAAGAAAACTATGAATATAATCTGGAATGATCATGGCAAGCACCAGTATTTCTGACTGTGGGATTACTTCTTTTTTTTTTTTTAATTTTTTTTAATGTTTATTTATTTTTGAGACAGAGAGAGACAGAGCATGAACGGGGGAGGGGCAGAGAGAGAGGGAGACACAGAATCAGAAGCAGGCTCCAGGCTCTGAGCCATCAGCCCAGAGCCCGACGCGGGGCTGGAACTCACAGACCGCGAGATCCTGACCTGAGCCGAAGTCGGACACTTAACCGACTGAGCCACCCAGGCGCCCCAAGGGATTACTTCTAAATTGTGATGAAATTCTCTCTGCTTAACATAATTTAATATCATCTAGACTAGAATCTGAATAATGGCTTTTGAGACTTATTCATATTTTCTCCCAATATGGTAGAATCTAATTGTTCATTGTAGAATATTTTTAATAATTGGAAAATTAAAAGCATCCATGATATTATCATGTATCAATAATCCTTGTTCGCCATTTTGATGTAGATATTTTCAGTCTTCTTTTCTACTATGTCATTTTAGAGTATATAGCCTAAAAAAAAACTATCTAGAGTTTTTTTGTCAACCCTGTGTCAAACACGTCTTCATGGCATTACACATTTTTCTGTTGCATCAAGTAAAACTACTAGAATTAATTGCTCTGACATACCATAGACTTGTTCAAAAGTCAAAACCAAATAGGCACTGACAGGGTTCAGGATGCACTACCCCCAAAATATGGCACCATGGTATACTTAATATCTTAAGCTAAAGGAGACTGAAAAACAGCCAAAGCAGGAAGGTCATTCTGACCTCCCCCAATCCCCCTTGCCCTTTCCTGAAACAGACATAAAACTCTCATGTGGAATGCATCCCTTCTGAACCAGGCAGAAATAAGACATTAGTATCACCAGATATGGGGAATTTGGAAATGAGAATCTGTGCAAACAAACCTTGTTAAACTAATCCTTATTTTTCTAATTATTTCTTAAACATTTGCTACCTCTAGCCCAAACTCCTTTGTCCCAGTTCTTTACAAATATATTGTTTCCCTAAGCATAAAAGATATAATAGCTTTTTGCTCTTGTCACTTCTTTGGGTCTTCACTCTCCTGTGAAGGCTCCCATGTATATGTAAAAATTCAATAGAATGTGTATGCTTTTTTTCTGCTAATATGTCTTTGTCAGTTTAATTTTCAGGCCAAACCAGGGACCCTAAGAGGTTTGAGGAAAACTTTTTCCTCCACTATAGCACTGAGGTATCCTAGACATTTTAATTGATTATCACTGTGGGTCTCAGATTTTCCTTTACTTGAAAATTCTCCTATGATGTTTCTAGCCCTCACAGCTATTTTACCAATAGAATTCTATAGGGAATTATTGTATATAACTTTGAAAATGAGTGAAAACTGTAAAACTAATGGCAAAAATGTCTGTACTCTAGTTAATAAATTTATTTCTTATAAAGATAAATAAAAAATTATTTCTTATAAATATAAAGATCATGGTTCAGGTCATGATCTTGCTGTTCATGAGATCAAGTCCTGTGTCAAGCTCTGCACTGACAGCATGGAGCCTGCTTGGGATTCTCCCTCTATCTCTCTCTCTCTCCCCCTCTCACCTCTCTCTCACTGTATATGTGAACTAGAATTTAATAATTAAGTGTATAGCAGATAGGGGAAGTCATGGTTCTCAATGTTAGAATGGAGGGTTACAGACAAGCAAGGGGAAAGGTTGAGTGATGCATGTGATAATGAGATAGAGCTGGAGACATCAAAATGAACCCCTGTTGAGTTTAACACAGATTCAGATGAATACATATAGAAATACTTATGGATATGCATACAAACTCAGGCTAATATACACATATTTTTTTTGCTCTGACAGCTATGGGGGTCTGGAAACAATGGTACCTCAGTAGCAACAAGCCCATCTAGCAAGCAAAATGTTTTTTCTAATATTATCCTCCAATAAAATAAGCCAGGTCTCTTTAAAGCAGTGGCTAATTCTAGTGCTAGAAGGAGAAACACACAGGATGAGCCTGGAGGGTTGTATGATATCTGAAAATAAGGAAGTACTTGAAAAACCACAGCGATGAGAGTATTTAAAAAGGACACAGAGGGGCACCTGGGTGGCTCAGTTGGTTAAGTACTGACTTTTGATTTTGGCTCAGGTCATGATCTTGCTGTTCATGGGATAAAGTCCCATGTCAAGCTCTGCAATGACAGCATGGAGCCTGCTTGGGATTCTCCCTCTCTCTATCTCTCTCTCTCCCTCTCACCTCTCTCTCTCTCTCTCTCTCTCTCTCTCTCTCTCTGTCTCTCAAAATAAATTTTAAAAAAAGGATACAAAAGCCAACTGAAAGAGCTCCTATTGGCCAAAGATGAAACAATTTGAACAACAAAATAAATAGAGTAGTAATGAATTATAACCCAGAATATAATATGAATATCTGAGTACATATTTATAAAAATAAATTATTAAAGAAAGAAAGAAAGAAAGAGGGGAGGGAGGGGAGGAAAGAAAGAAAAGAAAGGAAGGAAGGAAGGAAGGAAGGAAGGAAGGAAGGGAGGAAGGAAGAAAAGATGAAAGAAAGAAAGAAAGAAAGAAAGAAAGAAAGAAAGAAAAAGAAAGACAGAAAGGAAGGAAGAAAGACTGAGAATAAACAAATCTCCCATGCAGAGAATTTCAAATAATTTTTGTAGATGTTCTGTTCTCACGTAGGTGGAGTATAATTATTCACTTCTTAAAGGTAGCTGCACATAGTGACCCTTCCAAAGATTTCAGTATAAAAAGGCAGAAAAGAAATAGTACAAAAACCTGACAAGTACCACCTTAATTCATGTGGTCCAGGTTCACATCATTAGTGATGTCATGTTGATAATATTTACCCTTGATGTGACATGATGAGAACGACACACTACCTCTGTAGTTGCCACATAAAAACTCATAACCCTACTGTAATCATGGGGGAAACATCAGACATATTCCAGCTAAGGGACATTCTACATAATGCCTGACCTGTACTTCTCCAAACAGTCAAGGTCATCAAAGACAAAAATTGTCTTAGGACCTGTCACAGCCTGGAGGAGCTAACAGAGACATGATGGACATGATGACTATATGCAGCATGGTATCCTGAATGGGATTCTAAATGGAAAAAAGGCATTAGGTGAAAACTAAAGAAATCTAAATAAAGCATGGACTTTAGCTCATAAATTGTGTAATTATCATTTCATTCATTGTTAAAAATATAACATAGCAATATCAAGATGTTAATAGTAAGGGATATTGGGTTTGTGGTGTACAGGATGTCTCTGTACCCCTTTGTAACTTTCTGTGGTCCTAAAACTATTGTTAAACAAAAAATTATATTGATAAATAGATAAAACTATGATCACTTATGTTTCAATAAAGTGTTAAAAATACAGAATAAAATTCTAGAAGTCCTGGAAAATATTTAGCATTTACAATCCATTGAATATCCAGGAATCATATATATACATATGTATGACACTAGCTGTTCATAACAAAGTCTTTCAATTATTTTCCAAATCTCCGCAGAGAATCACGAGTTTTTTCAAGATAACTAAATAAATAATAACATTTACACACCTCTAGTCATGCATATTCATAATCCTTTCTTCATTCTGACCTGTGAGAGTAAAATCTAAATGCAAATGTCATGCTTTTCTGATTAAAGCATGCATAGTTCAAGCTCTTCAGTTATCAGATAAGTGTATTCCATCTTCTGGGAAAGTGCTAAATATGTTGTTCCAAATTATCTTTAGACATTTAAAATGGTGACTCCAAGGATCACTTCATTAGTAAAGACTTTACTAACGAATTCAAAGGGATATTTTTGCACAATGAGTGAATGGAAAATGCTTACTTGTCCTTTACCCAGGGAAAATAAACTGAGATACAGAGGTTGATATACAGTAATTCAATTTTCATCGAGTTTTTTACCTGTGTTGACAGGGTTGAAGAGGCCAAATTACTTGTCACATCACAATGATCCAGTTGGGATTTCATTTAATGAAGGGTGAAGCCCTCTTAAAGATTTCTGAGCAACCACAAAGTGACAGTGTGAAGGCTCAGAAATTATCCTTTTCATGTAATGGCACATTTTATGGCTCTCTAATAGAGTATGCCTGCTGGAAGTGTTTACCATAAGTCTATTCTGTTCACTACAAATTTCTGAAGGATTTTTAAAATTTTCTAAAATATTTAAATATTTAGAACAGGTCTTCAGTGAGTTGCAACTAAAATTTGAGTTGGGAAACCACCTATGAGCTGTTCTACATTCTTTGCAGCCAAAGTCAATTACCTAAACAAATATTTACCAACCACCTTGTAATAAAAATTCCTTTGCTGGGTAGAAAGTACGCATTACATAAACTATGAAATCAACAAAGAAGGTATACAGATGGCAAATAAGCACATGAAAAAATGCTTCACTCTGCATGTCACCAGGGAAATGCAAATTAAAACAACAGGGAGATACCACTATACATCTATTAGAGTAGCCAAAATCCAGAACACTGACAACACCAAATGTTGACTACCATGTGGAGTAACAGGAACTTTCAGTCTTTGCTGGTGAGAATACAAAATGGCAAAACCAGTATGGAAGGTGGTTTGGCAGTTTCTTACCAAACTGAACATATTCTTGCAATACAATTCAGCAAGAGTTGGAAACATGTCCACACAAAAACCCGCATGTGAATATTTATAAGCAGCTTTATTCCCAATGCCCAAACCTAGAAGCCATGATGTCCTTCAAAAGATGAACAGATCAATAAAATGGTATATAGGGATGGTAGAATATGATTCAGAAATGAGCTACCGAGCCATAAAAAGAGGAAATTTAAATGAATATAATTTAGTGGAAAAAAAGTAAAATTTAGTGAAAAGTCTACCTACTGTATGATCTCTCTATATGGCATTCTGGAAAAAACAAAAATTATAAAGACAGTACAAAGTTCAGTGGATGCCAGGAGTTAGTGGGGAAAGAAGGATAGACAGGTGGAGCACAGAGGATTTTTAGGGGCAGTGAAACTACTCTGTATGATGTTATAAAACTGGATATATGACATCATACATTTGTCCAAACCCACGAAATGTACAACATCAAGAGTAAACCCTAATGTAAGCTATGGATTTTAGGTGATTATAATGTGTCATTGTAGGTCCTTCAATTATAACAAACGTACCACTCTGGTGAGAGATGTTGATAATGGGGGAGGCTATTTCTGAGTGAGAGTGGGGAGTATATGGAAAGTCTCTGTACCTTCTGCTCAATGTTGCTATAAACCTAAAACCGCTCTAACCACTCTAACCATGTTTTATTTTTTTATTTATTTTTATTTTTTTATGATTATTATTTATTTTTCAGAGAGAGAGAGAAAGAGAGCTCAAAAGGGGTAAGGACAGAGAGAGGGAGACACAGAATCCGAACAAGCCCCAGGCTCTGAGCTGTCAGCACAGAGCCCGACGCGGGGCTCAGACTCACAAACTGCGAGATCATGATGTGAGCCAAAGTCAATGCCTAACTGACTGAGCCACCCAAGCTTCCCTAAAGTGTATTTTTTAAAAAGAAAGAAAAAAGCACAGAACATTAATTTTTGCTGTAGTTATTTGGGTTAAATGACTCATTGACACAGACATGCCATAGACTAATGATACACTGTCTATGATATGGTTGAAAAAAGATTCCCACAGGCCTTCTTTCCTTCAGACCAGGGTCTGCAACCATTTTTGGTGCCATTAATCCTTTTAACTCTGGACTCTTTCTCAGAAGAATGTTTTTCAGGCACAAAGTTTAAAAAAGAAAAGCAATTATATTGATACAATCATCAAAATATTGTTAAAAAGAAATTTGTTACAGTAATATATATGCTATTTTATTAAGACATTAAATGATAATCTTAGCAACAAACATAATAACTATTATATCCTTGAAGTAATCATGAACATAAATATTGTTTCAATATATCTACAAAAACTATAATTTAATATGAAAGTGTATGGGATTTCTAGGGATAAAATAGCAGATACTTCAAATACTGTGTTGTTATGTTTCCCTACTTTCATAACTGAAGACAAAGATAGATTTCATTTATGCTGCACTTCTTGTATTTCCTCTGACAGAGCAAGCTTCTCACTGAGAAAACTTGTATTCATTGCTCATCTTTCCTCTAATGGTCTTTCTCCTTACATCACTACTGATTCCTACTTGCCCTTCACATCTGAGCATCAGTTTATCTTCCATGGAGAGGCTTTCCTTAAGCCCTAAAATCAAAGTGGCAAATCAATTACTTCCTATACATGACCCTCCCCTAAATCCCCTGCCTCGCTCTCTTCTTATTCCTTAGTAGGTTCAGTCCTCTTTCACCTCAGTATCTCCAGCACTTAGAATGTTCCCTGGCACGTAGTAGTCACTCAATATTTGTTGAGTGAATGAATGGCTGATATCTTTCCACTTGTGCCCTACAATTCACAGCTGCTTCCTAAATGTATAATGTGATAATTCAAGAAGACTAAAGAGGAAAAAGGAAAAGAGGAAAAAAAATCACCATGTCGTTATCAAGCTCTCCAGTAGGAAACACCCATTTAGATATGTGTATTCTCGCTCTTTGTACTTTACTTCAGAGTTAAGTCCAAACAATTATATACTAAAAATGGCAACACTGTGAAATCCACATATATCTTTATGTGCATTTTCTCTCTTTAATTTGGCTTTTACTCAAGGGTTTAAAAATACATCAAGAAATATAAAAACATTCAAACTCCTTGAAACCATAATTCTCCTTTTATAAAATTAAAGAAGCAACAATATAGAAAAAAACTTTCTGTGTGTAGATGATCATGGCCTTATGATTGATGCCAGAAAAAAAGAGAAGATAAATCTAGATAATATAGGAATGTTTGAATATAAGGAATATATAGATAGCAGAATGTGAGGGAGAATAATAAATTATTTCTATAAAGGATTTTCAATGAATAATTTTCTTACGTTATACTCTTGAGTGGAAAAAGCACAAAAAATTGTATACATAGGAGAAAGGCATTATATACCTATCTATCTATCTTCTATTTTTTTCATGTATTCATTTATTAACCTAACAAAATAAGAAGCATGTATAAATACAAAGAAATAGCACCAAAATTTTTAATTGTCTTTGGTTGGTAGAAATACAGTTGTTTTTATCTTCTGTGGGCTCCTCTTTAGAATTTTTTGAATTTTTTGAGTCTATAGTATTTTATAATGTGAAAATAAACTTAAGTCAGAGGCAGTGCTAAGATGTTTATGGGTCACATCTTTTTCACTGCTCCATTATTAATGTCATCTGGCTCTGAAATGATGTCGCCTGAAAGAGATAATGAAAGTCTTGAGTTTACATATTAATTTACACATCGAACCCTTTTGGATGGAGCCCCTGAGGAAGAATTCCAGCAGAGGGTGTCTCTGAATGGCCAAAAGATGACATCAAAGCAGCTGCTTCACCATGTGTGTTAAACTAAAATGCGTACCCAGGAGATTCTAGGACAAATGGAATTCATGCTTCTATATCTCAAAGTTCCTAAACCATTTTTCTTATGTCTATTTCCCTTACCCTTTAAGACTTCAGTTTCTGAAATTGTAGAAGTCTTCTTTTCTATCCCTTGGTCTATGCTTTTAGATAATAGAGAGAATTAAAACTTATCAGAAGTGAAATTGAGCAAATGCTGAAAGCCTGGACTCCAGTTATTTCTGTATAACTAACTGTATCTTCTCTTGAGCCCATCTGCAATCTGATAGCCCATGAGTACTGAAATGTCTCTTTTGAAGATTTAAGATGTACTTAAACTGGGCTTATAATTACTGACTCCTGATAATTCCTAACTGAGAAATGGAAAAGATGTGAAACTTAAGTCAATCCATCTGTAGAACTGTTCTCAATCACTGACAAATTGGGTAAAAGTTTTACATACAAAAACTAAAAAGCTACAGTTTGGTTGTTTGATAGAACATATCACAAAATATCTTCCACTAGTAGGAAAGAGAAATGAGCTTTAGTTGTGGAATCAGATCAATAGATCAGTACAATGAGATCAGTGCAGGCTTTGCCTCTAAATCACACGAGAATTTCTTTAAATAAGAATTTTTAGAATTTTAGAATTTTAAGAATAAGGCACCTGGGTAGCTCAGTCGGTTGAGCATTGGACTTCGGCTGAGGTCGCAATCTCATGGTTTGTGGGTTTAAGCCACATGCTGAGCTTTGTGCTGACAGTACACAAAGATATTTTCTCTTTCCCTCCCTCCCTTTTTCTCTCCCTCGCTCTGTCTCTCCTTCTCTCTCAAAAATAAAGAAACAGTGGGGCGCCTGGGTGGCTCAGTTGGTTGAGCGTCTGACTTCAGCTCAGGTCACGATCTCACGGTCCGTGAGTTCGAGCCCCGCGTCCGGCTCTGGGCTGATGGCTCAGAGCCTGGAGCCTGCTTCAGATTCTGTGTCTCCCTCTCTCTCTCTGCCCCTCCCCCGTTCATGCTCTGTCTCTCTCTGTCTCAAAAATAAATAAATGTTAAAAAAAAATAAAGAAACAGTAAAAAAAGAATGTTGGGTTATACCAGGTCTACTGAATCACCAGTGTTCAAAAGAATATTTGATTTTTAAACAGCCCACAGGTGCTTTTGATACTGGCCATACACAGACTAACACTTGAGAACTACTAAAGTAAATGATCTTTAACAATCAATAAATTCATTCGTTCATTTATCCACTTATTAGTTCAATACTTACTGATAAACAAGTATGTGCAAGGCACTGGAAATTCATTGAGAAAAGGACAAGCAATGTCTCTGCTTTCCCATGCATCAAGTATCTTACACTCTGCCCTAGGGTGTTCTTTGATGTGAAGGAGCCACGCCAACCTGAGACAATGGGAGATAGCAGTTCATGGGTAAATGATCCAGTGCCTGCCCTTCAGGAAGAAAATTCTGGGACGTATTTATACCCTTCTCAGGAACTTTTGGCAGAATTAAGACACTGTTGCCCACTATAGTAGTCTCTATAACACATCCTTATATTACTTTTTCTCCTTCCCTGTCTCACTCTTTCTGATTTCCCACTTCAGCATAATGGGATCGTCTCCCAAATAAACTAAGCCCAAGAATTTATTTCAAGAGCTGCCTTGGGAGAATCCAAAGGAGTCCTTGAGCCAAGACTGCCAGTCAAAGGAGCACCATATTTCCCAGGAATGGTCCTGCCTTACTTTTTCTTCCTGCCAGTCATTGACTAACAGCAGCTAGTGGGAAGTGTAGCGTTGGAACAAAAACTGACTGATGAAATTTCAAACAAAGCATTTGAATCTATCTATCTATCCATCTATCTATCTATCATTTATTTATGTATCAATCTATCTATTGAAAGATATTTACTATAAGGAATTGTTTCACATGATTGTGGAGGCTGAGAAGTCCCAAGATCTTTAGTCAATGAGCTGAAGACCCAGGATAGTAAATGGTGTAGTTCTAGTCTGAATCCAAAGGCCTAGGAACCAGGAAAACTGATGTAAGTTTCATTTTGAAAGTCATAAGGCTCAAGATCCAGGAAGGACCAATGTTTCAGTTTGAGTCCAAAGACAAAAAAAAAACACAATATTACCGCTCAATCAGTTAGGCCTTCAAATGATTAGATGGGACCTCCTCACATTAGAAAGGGCAATTTGCTTTAGTCAGTCTACTGATTCAAATGTTAATCTCATCTAGAAACATCTTCACAGACATACCCAGAATAATATTTAACTAAATATTTGGGCAGTCAAGTTGATATAAAATAAACCAGCACACATGTCTAGATTTAATTTGCCATTCTGCCCCTGTAGAATCTAAATGGATTCAGGATAGTTACTGTAGATTTTAGACTAGTGTAGGCTTACCTAAGTAGATCTGGTTTCACCCACTGTACCAAATGTGGCATTATTGCTAAAGTATAAACATTTTTGAGAGAGAGAGAAAGAGAGAGAGAGAGAACACTTTGTTATGGGTGCTATGTGCCAGAAGTTTATTTATCACCTGCCTCCTATAAACCCTGACTCTAACAGTGTGGGCATGATGATGCTTTGGTTGTCTGCGTATCAACTGAGACACTGTGCTCAATATTCTTTGGAATGTCTGAATATTCTTATTTCCCCAAGGTAAAACTACCTAAGTAAATAGCCATAGGTTCTTTTGGGGGGAAAACTGGGGAAATTTTCACAGTATATCCTTGCTATGGTGTTTTTATATTGCTTCCTCTTAGTAAACCAACCAGCTCTTTGGTCAATAGGTTCTGGATTTGAAAACAGGCTTATGTCTGGGATCTGAACAAGAGATTATGACGTTTTACCACACTGAGTCTCCTGTCTTCCATTCCTACATCCTTTCAGTTGTTGATATTAAACTTTAAAAATAAAATACTTGCCTACTTTTCTGTAGGGACAACTGTATTCCATTAGTCATCTTCAGAAGTCTGTGTGGGTTAAGCAAAACCCTCTGGATGTCTTTGTTGGCTATCACAGAAATTGTTTGACAGTTAAGTATCACCACTTGGCCTCTATTTCTTTGGGACCTCATCATCTTTATGGATATTAATGAGCTCAAGTCTATAAGTGCTTCCCCTACAATCAGCCCTGGCCTGCAGAGAGCTACTACTGAACTTGGTTATGCCAGTGATCCCCCTCATACCAGCTCATTTCTGACATATTTGATAAATAGTGTGTTCTCTGAGCCCTTCCATGGCACACAATCCTTGGGGGACAGGGTATCTTAATTTACCTAATATACCTATTCCAGCTGCCCATTTTCCCCAATCTATTTTGTTCCTTCCTCTACCATCTTCCAGGGCAACTTAGGTATTCTACTTTGTTCAGCACTGGTTGAGTTTCTTTAGACTTTGAAGAACCATCTTAGCAGGGAGTTTGTCCTATTTCCAGAGGACTTTGCCAAAGTTTCAAGTGTTGTATTCTGAGAAAGTGTTCTCAAGACAAAGAATTATTGCTTCTCTAGTCTTATATTCTGCCATTTCCATCCAAATACATTCCCAGGGGTATTCTCCTGGCTCCTGTTAAGCAAGCAAAAACAACTGCCATAGTTAATATTGCCAGGGTTCAAATTCTAGTTCCATTAGTTTTGTGCCCTTGGGAGAGTTACTTAATTTTCCTATGACTCAGTTTCCTCATGTGTAAAATGAGGATGATATATTAGTTCCTGTCTCTGAGAGTAATAATGAGTATTAAATGAAATAATATATGAAGTGTCTAGCACCATATCTGCATACAATAAATACTCGAGAAATATTAGATGCTTGCAGTGTAATTGCCTTTATATAAAAGCTGGGCTTGGCTACCCTCTCTGTCTGGCTACCGTACATGAGGTACTGTGATATGATTGTTTAACCACCGATTGAAATACTGGACTACAAAATAAGCTACTAATAGCCCTACTCTAACTCTGTGGTGGTTTTAAAAAATAAAAGCTGATATTTGTAATTTGCAGCAACTTTTCAAAGTGACTGTTCTAGTGGTGTCTTTTATCTTCCAACCCTTTGTAGCCAACTTTCATTGTGGGGGAACATGATGATTTTAGAAGCGTCTGTCAGCTTTCTTCAGGAGTTAGGTATTTTCACTTGATGCTAAGGCTGCGAATCATGAACTGTCTGTCTTCTTTTAGCTCATGATGAGCTGACCTTTTCCATGCAACAGAGCCTTCCGGTTGCGTGTCTTTGAAGATTAGACTGAGAACTTGGGCAAGATAGTTCTATCAGGAAAAAGGTACAGATTGCATGTGAAATGACAGCCCAAGAGCAGAGAATGTCAGGAAAAAAAGTTATGTACCCTCTCTACATATCCAAAAGGGGGCATATCCATAACTAGGATTTCACTAAGTATTTTGAATTATACTGCAAGGGAGATAGGCATGGGAGAGACACAAAAGTGTACCCAAGCATACCTTAATGCCACTGCAAATAGGACTTTGTTATTTCTAGATGCAATGGCACTAGCTAAACTGAACTCAGATGGAGTCACTAGGCAAAAGGGTGGTAAGGACAGTGAGGCTTCTGGGAGACTACTAGGGCAGGCTTGCAATGGAAATACTAACAAGATGAACTGTGCAATGGAAATACTAACAAGATGAACTGTGGGTATTTCCAGAATTATTTTTGAGGGCATATGATCACGTTGGCTATATTAGGCCTCTAACAGTTCTACACTCAACAGATAACAGTTCATTCAGCATATATTTGAGGGCCTACAACACACACTTTTGTTAAGAGTATCTGATGACATTCACACGGTTTTGGATCTCAACTATTTCCCAGGAATGTGACTTCTCTGTGATTGGGTTCCTTCACCTATGCAAACTTAATTATCCTTCACAGAATTGTTGCGAAGACTGAATGACCTAATATATGTAAATTGTACCTAGCATATGATACACTTTCAATAAATGCAGTAATTAATTTCATTACGATTGCTCCTTTGGTACAAAGCTCTGAATAAAACTTGGTTCATAGCAATTGGGGGCTTGTAAACTGTCAAAACTGATAACAAACAGTGCAACCAGTGCTCTGGTATAGTAGAGCACTTTAGAACTCTCTTAGCTGGGGTAAGCAGATGGCTTAATGGATCTGCTTTATGAGCAAGAATGAATGTGAGAAGGAAAAAAAGTAAAGATAACATTTTGAGAAACAAAGGAAGTTGAATGTTTTGTGTGTGTGTGTGTGTGTGTGTGTGTGTGTGTGTGTAAAAGAAGAAAACTATTGTTAAAGAACATCCACACAAAGTTGTCAGAAATTGGAAGACCTTTCCTTTAAAGGGGTCTACACAGAGACAGCACTTTGCGCATATAGTACCATGCACAATTTATGTTTTTTATCAACATTATAAAAGGTAGTTTTTCTTATCTTTTACTAATTATCAACTGTGGGGGAAAAATTCTTCTCCAAATTGTAGCTGTAATTTAGGAACTGAGACATGGCTGTAGAGAAACTTTGCACTGACCCTTAAAGACGTACCGAGGAAGCCAAAAAACTAAGAAGCATCTCATAACTCAATCTGGCACGGTCCGTGGCTTTTAATGGCACTTTGCAAAAAGAAGCGTAATGTTTTTTCCTGCGCTGGGCTCTCTGCCAAGCAGCCTAGAACATTTGTATATTTATGTGTGCACCTAAATCAAGATGCCTTTCTCAGGAGCTGGAAGGTGCCACCAGGTCCTTGGGATCTTGCAAGTTGATCCTTTGTCCCAGACCTCCTGGTGGTCCAGATTATATGCAGCAAGCCTGGAAGTATCCTGGGGACCAACTCTGTCAGTCTTAAAAGGCAGGTCAAGTCAGTGTTTATTAAGGGACTGAAAATACGTATTTCTGCCGGATCCCACTCTCTGCTCTCCTTACCCGTTTCCCTATCTTTGGAGAAGACAGAAAGTTATTTTTAAATTGCACCTTATGATGGAAGACACTCTGGCAGGCCTTACTGTTCCCTTCAGTTGTGCCTTTTTGATGAGAATACTGTCAACACTTGTGACCGAAGAGTTAAAGTTGTTTCTCCAGTAAAACGGGGAGCAAATTAGATATTTTTTTCTAACTCGTTTATTGAATTTCAATTTATTTATCATTCAATGGGACACATTCACTTCATATTTTATTTTGGTCACCTAGGGTTTTCTCCTTCTCTATTGCCAGTTAGAGGGAAAAGCTCAGTGTCGTCCTCATAACGTCTTTCCAGTTAGGCAAGAAGGTATGAAAGGGTGTCCTGTTCATTCAATTCTTCTCTTCTTTTCTTCCTGGGTTATCCTTTCAGTGCTCCAATTAGAAAAATATTTTTAAACAACCTTTAGTTGTCAAACTCATGTTTTCATTAATGCATTTGCTCAATCAACAAATATTTACTGAATACATATTTTTTTTTAAATAAGACAGGATGACCATACAAGCCACCCTTGATTTCTGTGTGTGTATATTACATGTGTGCTTATGCTGGGGCCGAGAAAGCAAGTGTATATGATAAAGCAAACCACCATATTCTTCAGCTGTTTCTATAAACCACTCCAGCAAAGTCATTTATCACTTATTCGACAAGTTTTCTTGAAAATCTATGATGTTCTGGGCACTATTTTAGGCACTGGGGTTGCAGTGCTAGACAGAAACAAAGTCCTTGTTTTTAGGCAGCTTACATTCCAAGGGAGGGGGTGGGGCAAATGGAGACAAGAAATAGCTAAATAACAAAATGCAGTATAATCGATCAGGTGGTGAAAATGCAAAGAAAATGAGAGCAGCATGATGGGATAGAGTATGATGGAGATTTTATTTTATTTATTTTTTATTTACTTATTTAAAGTTTATTTATTTATTTTGAAAGAGAGTGTGCACACAAACGCACAGGTAGGGGAGGGGCAGAGAGAGAGAGAGAGAGAGAGAGAGAGAGAGAGAGAGAGAGAGAAAGAAAATCTACCAGCACAGAGCTCAATGTGGGGCTCGAACTCATGAACCATGAGGTCACAACCTGAGCCAAAATCAGGAGTCCAAGGCTTCATTGACTGAGCCACCCAGGCACCCCAAGAGAATTTATTTTAGAATGGCTGACCAGAGAAAGGGATACAGCTAAGGTGACATAGACTGCTGTATGGAAAGGAGTGAGATCCCTCTCCAGTCTCCAGGAATTATTCCTGAGGCTGTGATGAGCAAAGTTATGTGTGGCTTAACTATATTCCTGTCTGAGCTTTCAGAGAATGTGTTAGCAATTGCTCTAATTGCTGGGTAGCAATATTTGGCTCAAGGGTCACCTCTCCTGCCCAAGAAGGGAATGTAAACTCTGCTTGGGGAAGAAATAATGATGCCTGTCAGAGGATCCCAGCCCTGGCCAGCCTGCAGAGCCAAATGGGGGGCAGAGCGAAGCTGTGTAAATTACAGAGGACACTCATTCTTGAGAATTTCTAGTCTCTTCCAAACACAGCCTAAATTCATTTATTATCTCAGTCTCCTGAATCAAAGCTGTGAGAAGGGAACATGTCAAGATAGCAATGGAACAAGATAATGGGTGTAAAATGACAAAAAACAGGAAACCTCTTCTCCAATGATTCCAAATAATGTCACAAAGAAAACAGAGTCTGTTAAGCATGTAAAAGGCATCCAAAACTGCAGTTCAGCACCTATGAAATGACTTATTAACTTTGCCTGCGTAAGGATTCTGGTGAGTTACTGGCAGAAATCATACCCAATTAGCAAATTAGCAGGGTTAGGAGTGGATACAGTGAACTGAAGCAATGAGATCTTTAAGTGACATAGTTTCGGTTAATGCTTAGCCAGGAGGCACCTCACTTCATAATCATAATCTTTATTTCAGACCAAGAAAAAACATAGAAAAGAAATAGGCCCTTAACAACTGAATAACTGCGTTCTGTTCTAAATTATAAGCTGTTTTATACAGGATACATTTTATATAAGATTATTGACTGATCTTCAGAGAATACAAAATTATAGTTTTTATTCCTTTGGTGAGATTAACGGACAGTACTTGCGTATTTCATGATGCACAGGAACAAATAATCCTCACCCCGACAAAGCAGACCACATCTCAAAACAGGCCGATAAGGGTGGTCCCACTTAATGTGGGCACCCTCACGTTGCCCTGTCATTTCTGTTGAGTTTTCTGATTGCTTTCATATACTTTCTCAGTTGTTTGCAAATTCAATGAGAAAACTGGATATCAGAAATAATCTCATTCCTAACAGTGAGATAAATTATAACAAGTAGCTTTTATTCAGCTGTTTGCAGGGGACAATGTTTCTACATCTGTGGGATTATGTGCAATTTCTTTTCTTTCCACCTTTCTTGATTTTTCATAATTTCTGCTATAAATATTCATGGATTTTATTATTTAAAAACTTTACGTTAGAAAGCAATACAATTCTTCCAGAGTGATTCAAGTGTTTTCTATTCAATTCCTTCTGGTGGTTCAGGTTCAAACTATCAAGTTTACAACTAATTCTTCTCTAAATGACAGGTAGGCTACTTAGATATTTGAAGATAATTCTCCTTTTTTTTTTTTTTTTGAGTTCACTCTGTCTTCTCTTCTTTTGGTTTAGCATTTCCCTTTCCTCCACCTTGACCCCAGCCACATTATCCATTCCTTTCCACATCCTAACATTCTCCTTTAAGTGAGGAACAGCTTATCTGGGCACCCAAACCTGAGTGAAGAGCTATGGTGTTTTTGTTTAGAAAGGGGAAATCCATTGTGTAGCCTAAAATAATGATTTTTCCGATACTTAGCTTACCATGCTGCTTTCTGGAAAGGTTCCAGTTGACTTAAAGCCTTACATTTGGTTTTCACCTACTGGACTAAATTATGTCCCCTGCTCCCACTAAGGTTGTGCTTATGCAATTAGTTTTTCAAGCAAATTAAGGCCTTATCATCTTTATAAATACTAAATTTCGACTTGTTAGGTTGCCTTACATCTCCAGGTGCCAAGTTATTGTATTACTGCTGACCCCTTTATCTAATATAGTTTCCATCTTACCTAGATACAAGGTACTCACACATGTGATAAGTAAAATTCTTGCCCAAGTTGTTAATGAATATGTTGAACAGATCAGAGTAAAGAAAAGATTCTTGTAATAAGTTACCAGAGACCTTCCCTCTCACTGGTTATACTTTATTAATAAGAATTTTTCGATAAGACAATTGGTACTTACTAATGATTGCCCTTGCAATTGTCATAAAAACTTTGAAAATAGGTAGTGAAGAATGTGGGCCCCATTTCTTATGAGAAATTCAAAGCATTAAGATAGTGGATCCAAATCTGGGTGGTGGACTCCAGAAATGTAGGCTGTTAACTTCCACCAGCCTATGTGTCAATTATTCTTCAAAATTTCTGGCTTCACATCACTGTCAGATACCTCTGAGGTTGTTCTCCTTCTAATCTTTCTTGTGCAAGTTATCTTCCTCTTCATGCTCTTATACCTTTGGTTTGGCTCCCATTCACTGCTCCAAGACTTTTCTATAAAAATACAAAATGTTAGGTTATCTTGAAAATGAGGTCATGTTGAATACATCTGTTCACTTAGATTAGGCATTACATATATTTTCATAAAACGAATAACCCCTGATCTTGCTTAACCGAGATTCAGTCAGAGCTCCTTGTTAGAATACTATATATTTAAGCCTGTACTAGCTGATCTGAGAGACTGGAAAACTATCCATACAGGGAGATAAGTAACCAGAATGGAAACCTAGAGAATGAGGGAATAAGAGGTCTTCTGCTATCTGCTTAAAGCAACATCCCAACAGCGTACAGCTTGGCATACCTGAGAGGTTGAGTTCAATAATTAGCTTCTTGATGTCAGGAGTGAAAGATGCTTCCAGCTGGTGGTAGAAAGGAATGTTTGTTCAATCCATCTCTTCCCTTCACCTGCTTTTAGAGTTGTACAGAATCTTTCACTCCTAAATCTTTGCTTACAGTCTCTACCTTCACCTTCTTCTCCAAGCCCTTTCCTTATTTCTGTGCTGAAGTTACGGCAGGCAAAATGGAACTGGAGGTTGAATAAGCTGGAGAATCCAGCACGGAAGCCAATTGGCTGCATGACAAGAAACCCAGGCATTTGCCCGTCACAAGTAAGGGCTCTATGGATGTCTTTAACATTATTTAAGAACAAAATCTAATGTTTCAAGGTTCTTAAAAATTCAGGTGATAATTTTTTTCTATTTATTTAGGAGGAAAATTTTAATTTAAAAAATTCCATTCTTCATATTAATATCTGAAAATTGGATAATATATACATGGTATAATGATAATCATAGTATCAGGTTCTGTATATATTGATTGATTTCTCCAATTATTTATAAAAATATATCAAAAAGTATAAAAGGATATTTGTAGTTAATACATATATATCCTTTAGGCCATCAGTCATGAGCATATTGAGATCACAAAAACATCCCCAGTATTAAAACAGTGTTTCTCTGGGTCATCCCTATCCTGTAGAATTACAAGTAGTAGAGCTCTATCCAAATTCTTGATTCTGCCATGTGGAGATGAGGAGAGAGGGAGGAAAAATTCTAGAGTATGTCACCAAATAACTTATTGTTTCAGACCCTTACAGGATAATAGTCTTCTGCTATTCAAAGGAAATGTGTAGACATTGCACATAGTACTACCATCTAGCCAGAAATTTACACTGTTGTCTAAACATTGTCTACCCTGTCTGTCATTTGTACAGTCTCTATGGGGAGGAATAAAATAGAGCTGTCAGGACAGTCATGGCCTTCCCAGTCCTTCCAAAGGCTTCTGACTCTTTCCCTTTGACCTAACCTACTCCGCTCTGTCTTCCCATTATGGTTGTGAGTTCCATATGGGCCTTAAGATTCCTTGGACCTGTTCATCTTATTTAACACAATTATGCTTGTTGCCTAACAGGAATTGAGGTCCTTTGTCTCTGCCCGTAATCTTAAAGATGACTGAACCCCAAGAAGACTACTCATTAATTCAGGATGCAATTACAGTATCTGTTCTTTTGATTTCCTTTTAAGGAATTTAATTAGCAAATTCATCTCCATGATTTTTCTCTTTGAGGAGCTTTTGCTGCATTCAAAACACTGAACAAATAATAAGGAATATCCTCTAAAAACAAAGATAATTTCATTAAGATAGTTTTGAAGATTGGCATTCTGAATAACAAATAGTTAATGCTAATTTGAGACTTTGAAATTCATGAAAATGTTCTTAATGCTGATTTAACTTGATGGTCTATTCCTTGGAGACATTAATTCAAATAATGCAGTGGAAACAAAAATACCATGATCATTATATCTGTGTTTAGTTTCTGCATTAGGCAGTGTGACGGGAAAAAAGCCTCCTTTCTCTTCATGTAGTGGGTTCTTTCAGCATTCTTATTTAGACTAATGATTTCCCTTAAGGCTTACAAATAATTAATTTTCATTTTGATCAAGCTACCTTAATGTGATTGTCTATTTTCCCAAAAATGAGACTTCTCGTCTCTTGGCAGATAGGTATAACATTTAGCAGTTCTTCTAGTTTTTTTTTTTTTTAAGGCACAGCATACACAATTACCAAGAAGAAATTAAAAACAAAAAGTGTCAAATTAAATGATTTCATTTCTGCAGACAATGTCCCAACTCTACAAAGTCATATAACATGTCCTAAAAAAAATAGAAAAGTTGAAACTACTTGGAAATGTTTTATTATGTAGCCAGTGACATCTTTTCCATTTTTCTTTTCTTGCCATAATGGAAAGGATCATATTTAGTTCTAACTTAAAATATGTTAAATCTCTTAAAACATGTTAAACTTATTACCAAAATTTCTTTGTAACAGATAATTTATCTCAAATTTCTTGGAGTCTTGGAAATAAAGGAGAAGCATGAGAACATCTCCATAACCTTTTGTCCCCGCACTCACCTTTCTATTCAATGAAAGATTATAAGAAAAATATATGGGTTAGAAAAAGGACCTAAAGCATTGTTTTTAAATTTTGACTCAAAAGATAAGAGGCCTATAGTAGTTGGAAGTCTGAGCATCTCCAGTTAAGGAAAAGATATACTACTCATGGAATTCTAAAATGAAAGTATGGAAATAATCTGTGAAGCTGCACTGAGTACCTCCACCATTCCCCTGTTTTCAAATAGATATAATGGGACATAGGAAGTGATTACCAGGTGTTCCATATATTGTTGAAGGTTTTTGCAACATCTAGTCAGCAACATCCAGTGGGTTGCAACATTGTTTCAGCCCACTGAATAGCAGCCTGTGGTTTGAAATCGATTGATCGATAGTATCTTAAGCTCTAGCAATAGACATTTCAAATAGGTTTAAGAAAACAAGTGTGTTCAGTCATCCAGCTATACGATTTGATTCAATGTGGAAATGTCATCCAAGTCGTCCCAAAGTGAAGCACAAGGCTATTGCTTGATGGCTAGTATAGGGGATGCACTGTCTCCTACTGGAGTTGACCAAGCAAAAATAGCAATATAGGTAGTCAAGTCAGGCTTGCTTCTTGGATGTTTCTTGCAAACATCTTGATGAAAGAAAAAAAAGATGTCATTGACAGCAAAGTCATAAAAGAATCTGGTTCATGGAGACATAGTTAATCAGTTGGATAAAGACTTTTCTGAAATTAGACTTCTGACCTGTTTTCTGAGCCAATAAATTATTTTGTTTAATCTGTTTTGTGTTTATGTTCCATTACTTGCAAATGAATCCGTGTTTACTATATACTGAGCGTAGACTACTGATACCAAATGGAGGACACTTTTTCAGAGTAGAGGACTTGCCCTGTCTTCATCTGTTTATGGGATCACCCCATCTTACAAACTTCCTCTTACTTTAACATCCCTTTAACGAAGGAGAGGCTTTTTCAATCTAGTAAAATGGGTAATCAATTGGGGTTACTTTCAATTAATGGGTTTTTTTACTCTGCTTAGTAGTTTGTAGAGGTATATATATATGTATGAAATATAATATATAATGTAACATATAATATATTATATAAAATATATAATGTGTAGTATATAATATCTATATATTCTGTCTAACTGTCTCTGTCTCTCTCTGCCTGTCTCCATGTGTGTGCTATATATACACATGTAATTGTACTTGGATATAGACTGTTTTACTTTTTTTCTCAAACAACAATAACTTCTATTCTTCCTATTATCCAGGTGTATGCCTTATCTTCTTTTAGTTCTTATAGATACTTAACACGTAAGAATACACATATAAACAGAGTATAGAGCTAAAATATTCAGATGTTTTATTTGGAATTACTTATGATACTGATGAAATGAAGAATTGTGTGTAATAAACATATTGCACAATGATGAAAACTACATTTTACTTTCCTCCTACAATCATCCAAACCCACTGTTTCCTACTTTCCCCAGCTCCTAGATGAACTCTTGAATAAGATCCATTTCTTGTGTATTCACTTTTATATACCAAAAGAAATTTTCAAGTCACTCTTAGTCATAAGGATAATTTTATTTATTTCAATAATTATTTTGTCCATTTTAGTATAATAAGCAGAATTCTCAACTTTATTAAAATTAAATCTTCTGGAAAATATTAAGAACAATGCAAACTTCTGTCTATAAGAGTATGGTTTAGTAACTTCATCCACACAAGAAAATACTGTGCAGCTGTTTAAAAAAAAATGATGTTATATTTCTATAAATGAGTAGGAAATAGCTTCCAGAATATATTTTTAAGCAAAAATTTAAAAAAAGGCAAAAAGTATCTATAATGAACTGTTTTGTGTCAGAAAAATAGGATTATAACAAATATATAAATATCTCTGATCATTGTGCAAAAACACAGGAAAGATAAATCAGAAATGAATGATATGTTGTGCATACAGAGTGGGTAGGAAACAGGTGGAAACAATGAAGGATGGGAACAGGATACAAAGGAAGGGGGAAGGGATACTTCTCTGTGTACTCTTTTTTATACAGCTTCAGTTTTTAAAATCATGTTATATTTTTCACATACTCAAAACAAAAAAACAATAAAAAAATGCAATTAGCCAGGTTAGGAAACATATCAAAATGAAAAGCTATAATGAATAAACTAACCTGTACTTAAAATAAATAACAAGACCACAAAGGAGGGGGTGTTAATCCAAGTAACTTCAAAAATAGTATGTTGACTATATACCCTAAGGCTAAAAGATATTGTAAACAAATACTGGATTCTATTTAGTAAGTTTGTTTTCTGTGGTGATATATATTGGAAATTCTAAATTATTTTATATTTATTCTGAGATAAGCAAATATATAAATGTATTCTTTATGAGGGTCAGACTTATTACTGTTAGAGATTAAAAATATAGAAAAGAAAAAGGCTGGAATTATCCCTACAGTTGGATTGGAATTGAACTCATGTTCTAAATTAAATACAATAAAACTAACTAACTAACTTAATTAATTAATTAATTAATTAAAGATAAATAGGTGGATACAAAAGTAGATATAAGGGTGTGTGTGTGTGTGTGTGTGTGTGTGTGTTTCATAGCATCGTCTGTGACTGGATTTAGAAGCAAGACACTGCAGTTGCAGTGATCACACCTGTTACCCAGATCTTGGTTTCTAAATACCATTCTCTGATAAAAGCAACCTAAGGTCTCATATAAATGGCTGATTTGTGAACTAGTGCAAAGAACATACAAAGGTCAGCTTAGAACCAGGAAGAAAAAGAAGGGCTCTAGGAACGGTGGGGAAACAACATTGGAGCTACCTTGAAATGGCTGCCACTGACCAAATCTGGGAGAATTTAGGCACCAAAAAAATAATAGTATTAGCATATTATAGCCCATAAAACAAATTTAGATCAAGGGTTCATGCCAATATAAATGAATAAAAGGAATAAATGGGAAGAAAGAAAAATCTCTTATAGTAGAATTTCAATGAACATAGAAGAAATGATAGAATTACAAAATCACCATTTCACAGATATTAGTAGAATAAATTTGTTTAGGTAGCAATTATGTAGGTGAACTATAGCGGATGAACTTATGATGAGAAAGAAGATATTTACCGAGTCACAAAGATTCCACAAAATATGTATCAATTACAAAGAGTTATGAGAACCTTATAGTGAACAAATCTGGTAGACATAATCTAAAATGATCAAACTTAACCAGTAATGAACCAACTTAATATCATGTGCCTCCAGATATCATGCAACAAGAAAGACATAACATCACTTTTGCAATAGTCCTGCAAAAAATACAGACCCTGAATCTATTCATATGGAAACTTCAACACAAATACTCCATCACAATTAAGAAATATTCTACATGCAGACTTCCCTGAACTCACCACATATTTTAAGGCCATGTAGGCTCATGAAAGGTTTGCCAAATTTTTCCAGATTAAAGACATCTAAAAATACATGACATATAAATGTTATTTGTGATTCTAGATTGAATACTAGACCAGTAATGTATTTATATACACACACACACATTATATATAATTATATATAAATTATATAACTTTATTATATAAATTATTATTTATTATATAATAAATATATATAAATATTACACATTTTCTAGAATTTATTATATTATAATTATATACTTTATTACCTACTTTATTGATAATTTATTACATAAAAAATAAGATTTCCCCTCCACCCTCCATCTCTTCTTTCTTTTCAAACTCACACACACACACACACACACACACACTTCTGCTCCATATGCATATTTCTCTTATTAAATCCTGCTGGCAGCAAACTACAACAGCAGAAAGACTGGGATAAACCAATTAACAGTAAGGTGTAAATAGTTGACAAAAGCCTGAAATGTGTTAAGTAGTTAGAAATATTTGCATATTAATAAAGGACAGAGTATTTCCCCCAAAGACAGAAGCTTTAATGAGGAATTTTAACAATAGGAAAGTAGGGGCAATTTTGGAGTTAGGGCCTGTATGAGTGCCCCTCTAGTGCTGTTCAATCCAACAGATATGTTTTAAACAACAGAAGTATGACAGATTTTAAGAATTCAGAGATATGTAATACATAGCCCCAGCTTCCAACAACTAATAATCTAATGGCCAAAGTAACTCTAAAAGAACATAATAATTGCTGTAATGAGTAGAGAAGTGTAGGAAGCTGGAAAAGAATGTGGAAGGGGTACCTCCCACACAAGGCAATATTTGTAGAATAAGAGTCAATCATCAAATAACACTGAAGTTGGAGAGGGAGAGAGTGTGTATGTGGGGGGGGCAACCTTACGTTCTTGGGATTAACCTCACTTGGACATGACCATTACCATTCATATATATGTATGTATATGTATAATATGTATATATTATAAATATATAGATATATATAGATATATATAATATCCAATTTTATATTGGATTGTCTTTGTTGAAGTTTTTTTGAGTTTATTTACTTTGAGAGATTATGCAGGGGAGGGGCAGAGAGAGAGAGGGAGAGAGAGAATCCCAAGTAGGCTCTATGCTAACAGCATGGAGCCCATCATGGGATTCCATCTCACAAACTGAGATCAAGACCTGAGCCAAAATCAAGAGTCCAATGATTAATGGATGGAGCCACCCAGGTGACCCTGTATTTAACTTTCAATGTCTTTAGATACACAGATTAAAATAAGAGCATATGTCTTTAGCAAGAAGTCTTTTGTTTAGTCCCTAGTTCTTCCTAATATAAGCTGGATAACCCTTATTGTATCATGTGGACAACCTAAAAGACCAGAGATCCTGTTAATTTCAAAAGATTAATGTTCCTTTATCTTATCCTCTCTCTGTCTATCTCCTACCTACCTTCAGCCTATGGATAAATACATTACTGTTATTTGGAATAAACCTTGCAGGAGTTAAATAAATACTCTGAAGAGTAATATAGTTTATGCCTAGATTTCTCAGAAGCAGACACTGAAGTCTGGTATATAAGTCAGTTTCAGTATAATTTGAACTACCAAAATTCATTCAAGCAATATCTCATAACTCATAACAGCAAGCTACTTATTCCTTGCTACAAGACACAAAGGCAAGAAACTATCACAGATCCTCCCAAATTGAAAAAAAAAAGGAAAATGAAGAAAGAGAAAGAAAAAAAAGAAAGAAAAGAAAGAAAGAAAAAAAGAAAGAAAGAAAGAAAGAAAATTCTACAACAGCTCTAATTTACTTTATAAGTGAAGGAGATGGTAAACTTAGACATTCTTGCAGTTCAACCATTAGTTATTTTAAAATGCTTTGGGCTCCAAATATAGTTAACTGATAGGAGATTGTCAGCACATGCACTTTTAATTCTGCAATTTGGGCTTCTTTCCAGAGTTTTCATATTTTAAAACTATTATGCATAGGTAACAAAGAGAGTGTATTTGACTAAACCTAACAACATCTCCAAAGGGATCAAGCAGATGAGTTTAGCAGTCAACCCAAATTAAACTTACTTTTATCATAGAGTTACTTTTATTTACTTTTATGATAGAGTTATAGTGAATCTGTTCGTGTGTGTGTGCGCGCATGTGTGTGTGCGTGTGCGTGATGGCATTTGAAATCAATTTTCATTACCAAATATTATTCAGGCAATGGTTACTTTTCATCACTCATTTCTCAGAACCCATAAACTAAACATTGAGATTATGACCTGCGACCTTCTGGTAACTTGTTTCTACTCTGCCAACATCCTGCATTTAGAACATGAGTTTCATTCATTAAGTGCCACCTTCCTAAGCCAAGACTTCCATTAGGTCAAGATTAATGTAACTAATGAGCATTCTCTGCCCATATTTAAATCCCCCTCCCAGCTCATCATTTGTACTCCCCCTTTGTGATCTGTCATTATGACACAGTCACCTTTGAGATAATGAATGTTGAGCCAAGTTTAGAAATCCTGTCACAGGCTTGATTCTCCCTTTTCTCATCCACCTCATTCCAACAGACCTCCCCCCCCCCCCCAACCCCGCCCGGCTCAGGATAGCATTTATGCCTGCAACTTTTGATTAAATTAACAAATGCTCCTTTAAGAACTTCTCAGGAAAAGATATAACATTAAATAAAAGTTTCAAACATTGACCTTAATTTACCTGGCTTCCTGGTTATTCTCAAATCCTTTCTGTCTTACAGTTGGACACACTAATGAGAATAACAGCTACTACTTTCTCCCAAAATAAGTCTGACTAATTGGGAAGTTTACAAGATTAATTGCATAGAGTTTTGCAAAAAGTGCTTGTCCTAGAAACCATCAAGAATTTGGTAACAGAAATACACTCTTTTGAATTATGATCCACTGAGAGCTTGAAGCTACTTTGTCTACTTCTCTACATTAGTAGCTGTGAATATAAGCTTCATTTTTTGCAAGCAGTAAATTAGACAGTAGTTGTACATTGTTGAACCTTATTTGATCTGATTTGATACAGTTAGAGTGAGCGTTTCTGAAAATGGCATGTAAATGTATGGGAAATACATAAGCAAATCATGTAAACCTGCTTGGACACCTATGACACAATCATTACTGGAAATAAATAAGCAACCTTAGACCTTTGCTTTTTCTGAGTCTTCCTCAATATATTCCCCACCTGTTTATGTGCCAAGACGTTATTGCAGGAATTGGGTCTGTTCTCTTCAGAATGGAAGAGTGCAGATGAGGCAACCATTCTCCTGGAATTCTCCCAGGAACTCCTGATGTCTGAGTCCAGTTGTATCTCTTAAAGAACTCAGATGCTGAGATGATAGCAGGAAAAAGGAGAACAGATGAACAAAGTGGCTGTGTTAATCCTCACATGCTTCTTCCAATTTCTCACGTGCTCTCCCCACACTGTGAAAGCTCCTGAAACTGAAGCTTATCTGAAAGCCTTAACTGTGGGTAAGTTAAGAATAAAATGAAGAAAACGCAATAATTAACTTGAGGCATATTCTATTATCTGTTTCTGCAAGTTCTTATCTTTTACCAACCGCCAAACTCACTTTTTTCTTTTCTACTTACCTTAAATCCTGATGTGAATTGAGAGTTAGTAAAATATAGCTCAACACCTAAAACTGTACTGTCTTGTGTAGCCACCTACTCAATTCGTGGTTAAATGCATCATTACTACGATTAAATTACAGTTTATCAAGAGGAGGTTGACCATGTCAGTCCATAGTACTGATGTGGTGTAAATAATTAACATTTATATGTTTGATTGGTTAATGTAACAATATCAAAAATCCACTGGACTGGGCAGAGTAAAAGATATGCTTCCTCTTTTTCTATCTCAGGCTGGCCTTTATGCATTAAGAAGCTTATAGCAGAAAGCCACAGTGCACGATCAGAGGAAAACAGAATGCAGCGGGCTTCTTTTCAGGCTCTCGATCATCAAAACGGCACAAGAGTAGAAAGGAAAAAAAAATGCATGATGGTGGGTAGTCAATCAGAGCCTGGAGTCTCTGCGTTGTGAAATGTCTCCCATGGTTTTACTTATGTAGCATACCTATTGGTTTTGAAATGCTCTAATCTTTAGGGTGAAGAGCAGTGAAATGAAGAGTCACTGATTTCAAATTTTCCTTTCGTCCATTGAAGGTAAAAACATATTACTGAGTTTAGAATGTCAACACTATAATTAGATCTTTGGCAACCTGAAGAGGCACGTTAAAGTCTTCAAACTATCCGCTTAGGCCTCTGACCAGACTTTCTTCATACCATCCATTTGCAAATCAATTAAATTATCTGCTTAGAATACTCTTATACACTCAGCAACACTTTAATGAATACCTGAAGATAAATATTCCATAAAAACACTATTTTCAGAAAATAATCCATTAATAATTACTATGATATTAAAGGGCTTTGTCTTCAGCTAAAAAATATCAGGAAACAACCCCATAGATAATGCATGTTTTATTTGAAGATGAGAGGATGTAACCATTTAAAAAAATTCCCATCTTTCTTTTACTCTTTAAGAATTGCTTATATTTCACTGTAGGCTTTCATCAGTTCTGTGTGCATAATGTTACACTGGTTTGATTTTCTCTAGGTTTTTTTTTTCTGTCCCAACTTGCCTGCATGGATGTGAAATCATATATTACAACTGATAAAAGATTGATGATGTCCAACTAAACTGTTTTGCCTGGTTAGAGCAGGTTTCTCCTAGCTTACACTTTTAGTCGTTTGCTGGGCTTACGGGGTTACCTTGTGCGATCAGCCAAACACACTTCCTAATATTTCAAAAGGCACATTTTCTGTCAGTCCAAGAATGGGAGTCTAAAAATGTATTTGATTTTTCTATGACCCTATGAAATGTTAGACCACGTATGTATACTCCGACCTGCTGCTCCACTGTTCTGAAGTACCAGAAGTCATACTTCTGTCGTAAGAGTTCCTTGATCCCAATATCTCAGTCTCAGAAAATCACCCCATAGGCTAAAACCTTCATACGTGTGCATATTCCAGGTATTGTCACAAGTAGTTGATCTTAAGTTATAAGCTATAATTAAGATGGTTCTGATTTTTTGTATTTGTTCTGTTTTTGAGTTTTGGTGGTGGGTTCTTTGTGCATCCAGATTTACTCACTAGTCATGCAGTGAAGAATGGCAGGAGACTGTGAAGCGACACACTGTGTCTTATTTATCTTCAGGCTCATGCTTTTTTGTTGTTGTTGTTGTTAAACTCCAGTTCGAGAGTCTTCAAACTTAGCTGATCATCAGGATCACCTTATAAGACTTCAAAACATGGATTTCTCAGCTCTTTCTCTGGAACTTCTGATTCAGTGCATTTGGAATGAGGCTTGAATTGATCTTTTAAAGAAATAATCCCGACTTGAGGACCAAAACTGTCTTCGCATAGTGGTTGTTCAATAACCATCTGAACTGATAAATTAATTAATAAGAAATTGTAGTATTACCTATTCAGCAATTTTGTATCTGCTGTTTTTCCAGTGACTGAAAAATTAAGTGGGATGCAAAAACAAACAACTAAAGGCAACACTTGATTAATCATCAAAATACTGAGCGAAAGTGCTACATTTGTTCAAAGCAAAAGAAAATCAGAGAGGGTAGAAAAGTTATACTCATTCATTAGCATATATCATTAGTGAGCATCTACTATTTATGAAGCTAGTTCCGGGGAATCAGAAATGAGTAAGACAGTCTTTGACCTCCAGAAATTCTGGCTAGTATAAGATAAACATTTATAGTAATCAATAATACTATGACATCAATAAGATTCTATGGGAACTGAGAGATGAGAAAGATTATTTGTGCCTGTGGTGGTGGTGGTGTTCAGGAGTGCTTAATAGGAAAGGCAGTGCTGGAGATAAATCATGTTATTTTTAGAGACACAAGGTCACTTGTGCTTCAGTTTTGCTTTTATCTACCAGGTAGCTTTGCATCCAAACAAGCTTCCCCTACTATGAAGTTGAGGGATCCCAAAAGGAGTTAGAAGGTCACTTGAGCACCATTGCTATCTTTATAGATTTAAAAATGTCAGGTGTAGGGGCTTGACATTCCAAACCTTATACAAAAATAGGTTATTGCACCATCTTAAAGACCATTTGAAATACAGTTTCAAATCAACAGTAAACAAGATCATTCCGGTTTGAAAGGAGTTTATGATGCTAACCGTAAGGTTGCATTTTTTTTTAATTTTTTTTTAACGTTTATTTATTTTTGAGACAGAGAGAGACAAAGCATGAACGGGGGAGGGTCAGAGAGAGAGAAACACAGAATCTGAAACAGGCTCCAGGCTCTGAGCTGTCAGCACAGAGCCCAACACGGGACTCGAACTCACGGACCGCGAGATCATGACCTGGGCTGAAGTCGGCCGCTCAACTGACTGAGCCACCCAGGCGCCCCAAGGTTGCATGTTAACATAACTTCTTGCTAATAGAGAAAGGGCACATATTATTCTGGTCAGTGAATTATGTGGCAATCAATAATTATGAGGTGAGAACATGTATTCCAAAACAAGATTAATACAATGTAACTAAATAAGCCTTAAGAGGTTAGGGGAAGGCATTTCTTTCTATACAGGAAAGAATTAGTCTTGCTGTTTTTAGTTGCTCTTATGGCATACACTTTAAGAATATTCCTTTTAAACTACTTAACCTATCATTCTAAACATTCAATCACTAAAACTTCTGAATCAGCCTAACATCTCATGCAGGGTGGGCTTCATATGACACAGAAAGGATGTAAGTGTATCTTGACAAGTGTAATGCCATTGGGGGCTGGGGTGAAGAGGGAAAGAGCGTAATGTTACTTCAAAAATAAAAATATTTTCAAAATAAAGTCCATTATGAAGGTATCGGTGTTGTCTATGTGTGTGGGGTTTCTCCATGGAATAGTAATAACACATTTTTTTATTTGGAAGTTGAGCATATTAATTATATTGATGCAGTCCATTCTCTGCAAGACAGATTACCTTGTCTTGAAAGAAAGCAGAATATTTACTTAGAACATTTTAGCTATCTGGTTATATAGCAGAAAGAAATGAGAGTAAGATAAGAATACTTAACATGGACATAGGTTATCAAAGGGAGACTCCTTAATCTTATTCTTGAATATTTTAAAGAATAAGATCAACTAGGCTGTAGGGAATGTAACAGAGAGATAAGATAGGTGGCACAGGTCAGGTCACATCTTGGGGACCTTACATACAGCTGAGAGGATTCACATTTTATTCTGTAGGTAAATGGGGAGTGATTGTTTTCAAGCTGGGAAATGATATGATTGAAGCTGGGCTTTAGTTGTCTTATTTTACTAAGTCAGTAATAACAATAAAAATCTTCTGTATTTTATCTAATTAACTATTACAGTAACATTAAAAAAACTGCCACAATTAAATACTTAAGAATTTCAGTTATCTTTCAAATATAGTCTTCCTGGCAGTACTGAAGATTTGAAGTTGTCAAATAAGATCTCTAACATCTAAGCCAGTAGAGACCTATTAGAAAATATACTTCTAAGATAAGCAAAACTACCCTAGAGCCTGTTTTATACTGTTTTTCTATGTAAATTGACATTTCAATACAGTTTTATTTGAATTTTTTTTTTCCTTTTAGGAGGATTCAAGTTATTCAGGCAAAGAATAGGAGTCCTACACTGATAGGAAAAGAAGGGGTTAAATATAAAATGCGTTGAGGCTGAAAGAAATGGTAATATTTTCGGTTAATGATCATTTGATCCGTCATTCAGCATTTGTAATGAGCACACAGCGATTTTATTTTTCTTAACCAAATATAGGCCATCTTTGTTCCTATAAAATATATCCTTAAAGCAACAAAAATTGCTGAAGCTATAACAGGGAGATGAAATTCACACATGGTAGTGCAGTCATGATGTTCCCTACAGAAGAACATCCCCAGAATGCATATTATGAGTTGCTGACTCTCGGGTTGTGTTTGTGCATCCAAAGCTGATATGCTCTGAAATAATCAGGGAAATGACTTCCATCTGCAAGACCACTTTATAAAAAATCAATACTTGCCTGACTTTTAATGGGAAAACTTGAGTGGCAAATTTGAAGCAAAGAATTATCATTTTTTAAATGTTAATTTGTTTTTGCAAGAGAGAGAGAGAGAGAGAGAGAGAGCGAGCGCATGAGTGGGGGAAGTGCAGAGAGGGGGACAGAGGATCTGAAGCTGGATGTGAGCTGACAGCCCATAGCCTGATGCACGGCTCAAACTCACAAACTGTGAGATCATGACTTGAGCTGCAGTGGGACGCTTAACCAACTGAGCCACCCAGGTGCCCCTTTCATTTTATTTTCAAATTAAAATTGGAGGGAATGCCTTTACTTAATTGTGGTCACTTGAGCCATATTTGAAACAATGTGGTTAAGACAGTTCTAGACTTTCCTAAAATAAAAGAATTATATTAAAAGTGCCATGATTTAATATAATCAGGTAGTGTCATTTAGTAACAGTGAACATGTCTACAACAACTGTTGTCCCTTCAGCAAATGTCTTCAGTTCCCTCAGATCAGATGTCTTAGGGTTGGTAAGTTGTATGATGAAGAGCAGAATGTCCTTAGAATCATTATTCCAAAGGTAGGGGAAGTGTCTTGTCTAGTGGTCAGCAGTGAGCAGGTCAGGGATCTGTTCCAACTTCTGAAGCTCCAAAAGACTAGCAAAACCTAAATAATCATGACTGTTCAATCTGTGTAGCCTTTCATCTAGAAAGGGAAAATTGGCAGGCTAAGTGTAATGAACTTTGTAAGGATGTGGCTTTTAAACACGGATGTATCTTGCCTTTTCTCATGGAGAGAAGAGTAGAAAGAATCAACATTAATCCCTAACTGATTTAAGTGAATGAAATACACAAGCAAGCACACCTGATCTTTGTCACCAATACTTTGATCTTGGAAGTTTCCAACATGGATAGTTGACTCACAACATATCAACTTTAATTTTGTTAATAAGTCAGATCAGTATTTTTACACAGAAATTGATTAGGTGTTTATAAATTATTAAGGTTATGTCTAAGATATCAAATATTTTTAATGCATGCAAATGGTTTGACAAAGCTAATTGTGTTATACATTAATCAATTGGTTATTTTTTGCATAACAAAAATACCCATGTGTATCAGCATTCAGTAACAGGGACAAGGCAATACAGGTAAACATATAGAAAACTTCTGTTACTACGATGCTTAATAAATATCCTGAACTACTGAGAAACACAAATACACTGTTCTCCTACAATATCAAAGCAAGCAAATAAACAAAAACAAATCAAAATGAAACAAAACAAGCAAACAAACAAAAACCAAAAGCAATAGGTTCAAAGAAACCCACCAAATTGAAAAATCAGAAAGAGAAAGTGAAATATCCTACAGCTCCTCTGGAAGGGGTGCCAGACACTCAGCCCATAACAACATATTTTGCTCGATATGCAGTGGATTTGCAAAAAGAATGTTTTCAGCTCCCTAGAACAACATTATTTCAAGAGTTCAGTTGAGTACAACAAACATTATTATTGATGAAAACATTAGGCAAATACTTCCTTTGACTGACGGTATTGTTCTGTACTTTGCTTTCAACTATAAAATAGAAAGCCATCTGTTTACCTCTGCCAGAAAACTGTCACGATCTAGAATATAAACTGGAGTCCAATTCTTTGGATTCAAATCCTTTTATACAATTTAGAAGCTGATAACTTTGGTCAAGACTTAAAGTTTTCATGTTTTGTGCCCCTCATCAGTATAAGAGAAAAAATAGCACCTTCTTCATTCTCATGACAATTAAATGTAAATGTAAAGGGTTTGGAACTGTGCTTGGCACATGATAAATGTCCAGAAGGACTCAACAAGTATTACTCATAAGCCCAACATTATAAGAGTGAAGTATATGAGTCTCATTGTAAAGTTCTCATCCTGGGACTTCAGACAAATTTATTAATCTATCCATGATTTAATCTCTTAAATATAGATTAGAGTTGTGCTTTCCAATGTAATAGTCACTAGCTATATGCCATATGTGGCTATGTCACTAGTCTGAACTGAGTTGTGCTATAAATGTAAAATGTGCACCTGATTCTGAAGATTTCATTTCCTCCTATCTCCCCCCAAAAGAATATAAAATATGTCAACATTTTTGTATTGAAGTGATTACATTTTGGCTATATTAGTTAAATAAAATATTTTTATAAAATTAATTTCATCTGTTCCCTCTTTATTTATATTAATACAGTAACTGAACACTTCTAAATTACATATGTAACTCATTTTAAATTTCAATCAGCACTGGTTTAGAGAGGCTGCTTTCTGTATCTAATAAGAGGTATTAATTACATCTTTTTAAAATAAACCAGATAAATCAAGAAAGATAGTGTAAATAATTTTTACAATCATTAATATCTCAAATTTTTATTCTAAAATTTCAGGAAATTATAAGATTATGAAATCATTAGCCCATTCCCAAAGTGATAAATGTCAGGTCAATTTTGGGGTTTCAATTCCCCAAATCTTCCAACTTCATATCTAAAAGAGTGTCATTTGTAAACCTCTTTCTGAACACAGTCAAGTTGGAGGCCATGTCTTCTCCTTTTTTGTAGACAACTATCTTCCAGTCTAAGAACTTTACATTGTATTTTAACTCCAGATGAACATGGCATGAATTTGTTTCCTTAGCCTCATCTGTTTCCAAAATACTCTTGAGTTTCTTCATCTGACAAATAGAGGTCATATCTTCTGATAGTGCCAAGAGAATTGAGTTCACTGTGTTCATTGTAACACCTAGAATCATATTTTGTTCTTGTCTCTGTTAATAAGGAGTAACATGAATAATGCATTAAGCAAAAAGGTCATTTATTACCATACAATTTGAGATATAACTGTATGAAAACCCTGAAAATAAGATTATATATGTGTGTTAGTGACCAAGAGATTTTTTTTCTTTTCCATTTCCTATATTGTGTTTATTAGTCCCTTTTCTTACTACTTAGTTTCCTGTATATCTGCTTTTTTTGGTAATAAACTACAATTTAAATCACTGCATCTTTTACAGCTTTTGTCATTGGCTTCTTTGGAAAAGGTCTGGCACTTAACTACAGTGAAGTAAAATGTTTACAATTAGGAAAAGATACCAAGAAATGTGATGAAATATTTTGTAAATTATTTTCTGAATTTAGCTTTTAGCAAAGGTAAAGATTTTCTCAATATTAAGAGAATGCATAGTCACAAATTATTCTAAAGAGAAAATCAATTATATTTTGTCAGTATTTCTGAAGGTGAAATTTATCTTGGTTTTTCAAATCAAGTGATGCTTTGTTTTGTCAGATTTATGATTTTCATGAATAGAAATAAATAGAATAAATACATTATCTGAAATCTTCCAAACTATGGAAGATTTGTTTATTGCCCACTTAATCCACTTATAAATTCAAATGATGGAGTTTTTTGGGTACTGCATACATTCAGGAGTAGAAAGTTTTGTTTTTGTTTTTTTTTTTTAAATGCTTTCATTCTGAATTTTCTCAAAACCAGAATAATTTGGGAATAAAAATGGAGAACGTCTTTATGTGAAAGTTCTATATTTATTCTCTCTCTCCCTTCAAATAGAATTTATTCTCTGTATTAGTTATCTGAATTTTATTATTATCATGCTCATCGTACACACTGAACTGAAATAGATCTATACACATTTAGTTTCATCATCTTTCTATATAATATTCTTTTATGGTTGATGTGGTGGTAAAAGAATTTACCACTAAGCACATACAGTGTGCCCAAAAGTCTATTTTACAAAGATTAAATGTTGGATCAACTCGTACTAGCTTGAGGATTTTGCAGACATATTCTGTGACCTGGTGTCACCAAGAGATCTATTAATCAGAGTTTACTCTTTATACAAAATGGCAGGACTCCTTGTTATAATTGGAAGGTCTATCAGCAAAACTTGCTTCCTTAAGATACAAAGTTCCAATCCATATAAAGTAGCAGCTGTACCTGGAACTAGAATGGAGAAACGAGTTAGTTTCTAAAACACCAAAAATATTAGAGTGACTCGCATCCCAAGAGGTGCCAAGAATATGTGATTGGTATCATCTACTGACAGAAAGAAAGATGAAATGGTGAGTGTGATGTAGCAGGCCTTTGAGAACATTCAGATCTATAAGATGCCCCTATTGGGGATCAGCTGTACCATCTGGATCCATAACATGTGCAGGCCAATTACAAAGTATATCAAAATAAGATCTTCTAATTTTAGAATTCTGTTCTAAAATAGCAAGATATCCAGCTGGAGAGATCCAGTGAACCTCAATTTAAATAAACAGTTTGGCTAAGACACTATAAAGCAAGTTAACTCAAAGTGTGTTTTCCAAATCTTTGATGTATCAAGTGGCCTTGACACTGGTAAGAATTAGGTATAGTGTGGATAGACAATGTTGTATCACTTTTGAAACTGGATTCTCTTCCGCACATGCCTGTTTTCCATTTGTGCAAATGCACTCAGATGGTCCTATAGAATCATGGCAATCATGAAGAATGCTCTGGCAGCAAATTCCTATCAGCACTGACTTTCTCCGTGTGCCTTTTATTGAAAAATGTTGTGCAGGGTCTTCTCTGTTTTGAATGAGCCAAGAAATTAGCTCATGGCCTTTTCAGATAATAAGTACACTAGGAAAAAACTAATCTGACATATGGAAATGAAAGCCTCATTACTTCCTTAAAGTTCCCTGGGGTGCATCTTTATAATTTACTCAGTGAGAAAGCCTGAAATTGAAATTCTGAAAAGATCACTCTTTTAATTACCCCCAAGACTAGCCAAGGCTGGTTTTGAGAGCCATTATCATCCTAGACAATTGTATTTAATCCCATAGTAAATCAATGATTATTATTCACACTTGATGAAGGCTTTGGAAAAAAATAAAAATAATTTAAGAATAATAATATTATAGGTAATATGTTACCTATAATAATAATAATAGTATATAGGTAATATTTTAAACACACACCAAAAAAATGATATCCACTTTGTTTAAAGGACAAATTATAATTTTAAACTCTTTTCATTTGTAGAAAACAATTTTAAGCAAGGATGTGAAGGCAAATGGTACTGACTGCTATCATTACGTAACTTGATAATTTTCACATTGGTTAATAACATATAATGATGGTAGTAATCAGGACCACAGATGGATACTTACCCACATCAGGAAACACAACCAAGTTTAATTTAACTCTATGGGGAATAAATGCCAGGGAAACCCATTCCCCCAGGAGAGGTGGGAGGTGGGTAAATAATTCTCTACATGATTACTGAAATACTTGATTATCTAGTATGGCTGTGAGAGCTGAATTTTTATATTTAATCACTATATGTAACACAGAGAAATTTGTTTCCTTATATTTTCTCTTTGAAACTCATACAGGATATTCATCTCAGAGTGAGCTGTAGAATAAAAGTTACATTGTAGAAGCAACAAGTCACACTGAAAGATTGTGAAGGAAAATAATCTTTAAGCCTCATATTTCCATTTTAGTTTGCATGTTTGCTGAGAAAAAAGGCAGTAGAAATAAGTATGCCTTCTCTTATTTCATGAAGAAAGACAGCAAGGGAAAAAGATGTAGAGATTGCATATTGTATAATGTAGCTTCTTGGATGTCTCAGACTCTTCTCTAAGGAAGCTCTCAACATGGAAAATATTCATCACAAAAGACAACTAAGATTATTTATATAACGTAAGTGTATACAGCTGAATATTAGTAATAGTGCATTATTAATGCTTTATTTGGTTAAAAAAAAAAAGCACCAGTGGGGACATATCTAAGGTGATTATATTATCTTTCCTACATTCTTGTCTATCTTGTACCACATGAAACCTATAGTCCATCTGAACTGAACATCTGACACATTTGATCATGTCACTTTCCATGATTTGGTTAATGCTATTCCCTCCATAGATGGTTTATTCCTACTCCTATATGCTAATTCCATCCCCACCAATTCCTCAAATGTTTCACAAACCTTATAAACCCTTCCCTGGCTTCCCAGCTCTTGGCACTCTGTCTTTAGACTTAAGCCTGGAGGAAAAAATAATTAATTACTTAAACATTTTTTTGAAAATCCAGCTTTCAAAAGAGATAATCATCATCACCCTTCCTCCCATATTAAAAAAAAGTACAAAATAAGTATTAAAAAAAACAACAACAAAGTTTACAAGGGTGCAGTTAGTCTGTTCATAATTGGAAAGAAAGCAAAGAAATATACCAGTCTCTGTATGTGATTGTATCTGCACATTTATCACATATTTTTAGAAATCATATTGCAGAAGTCAAAAACAGTGTTGTTTTTTAAAGGCCATTAGTACCTTTTTGTAAAAGGACTCATGGCTTCATAAATTGAGGAGGTAGCTCTAGACAGGGTATCCCTGTTTCTGTTTACTGATTTGTGATTATATATGAAACATTGATTTTTGTTTCTTTATTTTTGCCATGTATTTGATATGCTTAAGCCATAATGGAGGTAAGGGACAAGTCAGTTTGTTTACCCAACTTCCAGAGGTTTTATTATTTTGATAACCATTTGAAATTTGATCATTATGACTAGTGTTATTATTGATATTTTTAGGTGTTGTTTTACCCTGATTAGAGCTCTTAAAGTGGATTATGGTGTTTTTAAAGAGTTACCCAAAGAATTATTGACCATGTATTGAACTTTGAACTGTCTGATGTATACTAATGGGATGCCAACTGAGGAGTATTAATAAGTAGTTTGGGCATCAAGTAGTTCAGATAATAATGGAATGTGTTAGTGCAATAGAGGTAGAAAGAATGGATGACATCATGTGAGTCTAACTCTAAGAGGCAATTATGCTCAGAAGATCTGATCAAAGCTGCTAGAAGTAGCTTTTTAGGCTTGTTTTTTAACCTCCTGTCTCTACTACTTTAGCCATGACTCATGTGGGCAGATACTATTCCCTTCCCCAAACATAATGTCTTTGACTTTTTATAACTTTGCTAAGTGGAAGTTCTCAGTACTGATTGGTTGTTACAGGCAAGATAAGACATTTATCTTTTAATTTCTTTTTTCAATTGAAAACAGTGAGACCAAAGGAAAAAATATAAAGTTCCCTAAAGAGATACAAAAATATCATGTAGCTTTGGAAGACATGAATGAGTAGAAATATGACACTGAGAGAAAAATGAAACAAGTTATTTAGAGGTAGCTAGAGAAATATAAACAATAGACAGAGACAAGGGTCACTGAATGCCCACAGAAGCAGAGCATAAGAACAAAGATCTGTCAAGGCTCATTGTGTTCTGATATGAATTCCGTCTCTTAAAAATCTGAAACTGAGACCAGTCCCATGATATCTTTACTTCCATGAATATTCCTATCCACTAAATAAATGTGTTCTGTTCCTCTTTTCCCTATTACCTGGAAAAGACTATTATAGACTAAAATTTAATTTAATCTCATTAAACATGTCAGATTTTTGCACTGGAGCCAGTAGAAAATACCATTACAGCAGTCAGTATGCCTATTTAATGAACAGCTATTTGCTCACTCATTCAATTAAAACTTATGGAATCGCTCAATAATAAAGAACTTACTGAACAGCAAGAACAAAAACAGGTTAAAAGTTTCAGTGTCTGTCCTCAAAGTGTAGAAGACAGATAAGGAAATAGATAAACACAGCAGGAAAGTGTAGTATGTTGAAAGCCAACATGGATTGTTATGGAAACACATATGGCAGATACTTAACCCCATCCGAGGAGTGATGGAAGTATTTCTAGAGGAGACAACATCTCAGCTGATCCTAAAATTATAAAGAGTGGCCACCCAGTTGAAGAATGAGGGTTTCTTTGGTGAATCATTCATGCCATTTTTTCCACCAAATGTTTTTTGCATGTACTATGGGCCCAACACACTGCTTAACACTACAGAATTGCTAGACTATTGGGAGCAATTTAGAACCAAACAAACTACATTCTATTAATCCAAATTCTTCCATAATCTATGTTGATGTCCTTTCATTTCCTCAGTACAAATGGAGAATTCATTAGACCTGAAGAGAGCACAGCATGTCTGTGAAGTTCTCATTTCCCTGAGCACCAGGGCTTTAAGATATCTAGAGTACACATTTATTCTACAATATCTCATCTGTAATTATGAAATTCAAAAAACTGAAATTTTCTTGGTTCCATATTTAAGAGAAAAATTTGACCGGACTTTGATTGATGTGAGGATGTTCATAGTCTGTATTTATCCAATTTGTTGTAAATGTCCATATATCTCACTTTAGGTATATTAATGTATTCGACTATGGGGTATTACCCACACCATTTTGGAGGTATAACATATTTAATGCACACACGCATAATACACATTTTTTTAAATACAAAATATTCTGAATTCTGAAACATATCTAGCCCCAAACTTTTTGAATATCAAAATGTGACTTGTTGATGTAGGAAAGGAAACAGGAGGAGAGCTAACTCTACCCTCCTGAGTTGTACTTGGGGGAGGACCACTGTGCCCTCCTTTCTCACCACCCATCACCCTCCCTTCACCCCACCTACACACATACCCGCAAACACACATGCATACACAGCAAAGAGAAATGCTGATGAATAAATAGTAAAGGTAAGGTTTAGAGTGAAGATGTGTTAGAAATGATCACTGGCTTGAAGATGAGATCAAATTTCAAAATCCATTAGAATTTCCATAGTCTTTCTTGATAAGAAAGGAAAATTTGCTTATTTATGCCAGATAACATATCGTATTCTAAATACTTGCACATGTGTATCTCAAGCTGGACTTCCTTCATATTAATTATCCCAACGTAAACATAGACTAATAAAAAAGAAAAAAAGGTCACCTATTTGGGAGTCAGGAAACCTGAATTAAGCTGTGATTCTGCCACTGACTAGCTATGTAATTTAGCAGTCCGCTTACCCTTCCTGAGTCTTTATTTTATTTGTCAAACTCATTCCATTTATTTATACAAAAAATATTTATTGAGCACAGTAATATGTCATACAATGATGAATTCTGCTACATGAACTCAGGATTTTTCTAATCCAACACTATTTTTCCTAACATTTAATTTTAAAATAAAATTATTTGTTTCATAAAAGGATATACCTACCACCTAGATTCTTTAGTGAATAGTTTGTTATATTTATGTTATCACATATATGTCTACCTGTTCATTCTTATATCCATCCATCATTCCATCTTAGTTTTTTGTTATCCTATTTGATCTTGTGGGGTTTTTAGTTTGAAATCCACATGGATTATATTTAAACAAGGTAAGAATGCTCTAAGTTACTTCGCTGCCTTCTTTAATTAAATAATCAGCTCCTTATATACATGCTATTGAAGAAAAGTGTCATGGGAGCTATATATCATAGTTCCTTCTAAGAAAATAAAGAATTGAGGAGATTGAGGATTTGTAGAGAGGAAAGGACAATTCATCTGGAGCACCATTAGTCAGCAGGGGAAAAAACAGCAGAGGAAGATTAGATAGATAGATGATAGAGATAGATAGAGTTAGAGATACAGATACAGATAGAGACAGAGATACAGATAGAGATGACATAGATATAGACATACATATACATATTCATATATATTTATTTTGTCCTTAAGCAAGAGGGCATAAATAATGTCACAGCAACACACTTTTACTTGTTTGCTATGTTCCTTAGATTTGTTAGCATATTGTTTTAGTCAGTTTGGGCTGTTATAACAAAGTACCATAAACTGAGCTGCTTATAAACAACAGAAATTGATTTTTCACAGTTCTGAAAGCTGGGAAGTATGAAAGCAAGGTTCCAAAATGGTCAGGATCTGGTGAGGGTCCCTTCTGGGCTGAGGCTGCCAACTTCTCATTGGAGCCTCAGTGGTGGTAGAAGAAAGAGGCATCTCTGGGGTCTCTTTTGCAAGGCACCAGTCATTCATGAGGACTTAACCCCCATGCCCTGATCACTTCCCAAAGGCCCCACCTCCTAATACTATCACCTTGGTGGTTAGGATTTCAACCTATGAATGTTGGGAAGACAGAGACATTCAGGCCATAACACAAATAGTACTTCAAAAGGCAGTATCTGGTAATAAGACCTAATTTTACACTCACAATTCATACATTTTTCCCTGTCCACCACCTGCTCACAATTTATCTTGCATCCATATTTAGCTCCTCAGAAGTTGCTCTAAATAGCTTTATAATATCACATTAACTAATCAATACCCATTTGAGGTAGGCTCATTACCATTTCTACTCTTGATGAAACAAATGTTAAAAGCCTAAATAGAGACATAGCTAAGGTCACCTCACTTGAGATTAAAAGAGAACATTATTGTTTGTTCCATTGTTATGCTTCTATAATCTCTGTTCTAATGATATAACCATTTTCCTGGGGAAAAGAACAAATTCAGATTTTAACCCAACAGTCTCAGCATATAGTCTATGAGAGCTGAGGCCTCAGACCAATTTAAAATGTTGAAGAAAGACTCTGAAACTTGTAGCAGGGATCTGAAGGAATCTAAGCTAAGGCTTGCCAAAGTTGTAGGCAAGTGAACTGAATAATTGGGGTGCATTGAACATTTATTTGCTTGCCCAGCCTTTGAAAGCGCTCCCTTTCTCTACTTTTGCAGTACTCCCAACTACATGGTAGTTGGCAGAGCTCATCTCTTTTTATAATGCCCAAGAATAACAGATGTCACTTTTCCATCTGTAAGCAGCTCAGGATATGCACATCCGCTAGGTATCGCCGTTCAATTTCATTCATTTCCAGATGTTGAATTAAAAGGCAATCATGACATAAAAGCGTGACAATGGAGATCAATTTCTAAGGATGGTAATAGCAGCATTTGCAAGCAGTTGCTAGGGGCAATGAGGCCAGTGGTTAAGACTTGTTACCTAGTGTCTAGAACTGGAAGAATTGGTGGTGCAAATCATACTGTTCCATGGGAGGGATGGTGATTTCTTCATCTCGTTAGTTCTTAGTCATGCTTTTGGCCAAGGAACTAATATTTAACTTTTGTTCCTTCTTATTTTCTGAACTGTTTCTTCTTCCTTCCTCTTGGTTTGTGAGCGACTTAAAATCTCTTTTAAAAACCCATATTAATAATTGACTAAATTCAGACTGAATAGGTGTCCATTAAGTATATTAAGAATTCAGATAGATATAGGGATTGGAATAAGTTCTAGTTTCAGGCACACATTTTCAGAAAAATGATGGGTTATTAGTTTTCTGTGGCTGCCGTAACAAATTGCAAGAAATTTAGCAACCTAAAACATCCATTTATTATGTCACAGTTCAGAAAGTCAGAAGTCCTGGTATAGCCTGGCTCAGCTGGGACTTCTTTGGAGTTTCACAGAGTGGAAATCAAGGTAGATTTCATTGTCAGGGTTGTGTTTCTTTCTGGAGGCTCTGGGAATAAAACTCCTTTCAAGCTGATTCAGGTTATTGACTGAATTCAGTTCCTTGAAGTCATGGGACTGAGGTCCCTGTTTCTTTGCTCACTGTCTACTGGAGACTGGTCTTTGTTCATAGGGGATAGGGGCTGCCTGCATTTCTTCTCTTGCTGTACTTGTGGTCTCCACATAGCAACAAAGGGCCAACTCCCTCTCGTGCTTTACTTCTCTCCAACTTCTTCTGAATTTGTCTTATTCGAGCTGGAGAAAGTTCTGTTTTTAAAAGCTCCTATATACTAAGCCCCCTGGTTAGTCTAGGTTAACTGTCTATTTTAAGGTCTATAACTTTAATTACATCTGCAAAGTCTCTTTTACCACATGACATAACATATTCACAGGATACAGGGATTATATTGTGGACAGCTTCGGGGCTGTTCTACCTACCACAGTGTGAATCCCAGATTTGTTACCTGGTTCAGTTAGGGCTGAAGATAGTAAAAAAGGAAGGTCTCTGGAGGCCCATGATCTTTAAGGGCAAAGTTTGTTACATTATCACCCATGGTTTTCTGGAATTAAATGCCCATTGAACATAAAGCTTTAAGGTGACCTAGAAATGCATGCCTAAAAGAATAAATGACAAAATCAGGATATCTGAGATAGTCTGGCTTCTTCTAATTGCTCTGCAAAGCTTAATGAAATAGAAGAACCAGGAAACTTTCCTCAATTTTGGCAGGAGGCATAGTTTAAGAACTGAATGAGTTTCTATAAAATGTGTTAAAGAGATTTTTTTATGTCATTTGAAACTAGAGGAATGAGGTATCTTAAATCCAAGTGCAAAGTTTGATTGCTCAGGTTACCTTGTTATAATGTCAGTTGAGTTTACAGGCTCCCTGGTTGTTGTTGTTTTTTTTTTTTTTTTCAACGTTTTTTATTTATTTTTTTATTTTTTTTTTTTTTGGGACAGAGAGAGACAGAGCATGAACGGGGGAGGGGCAGAGAGAGAGGGAGACACAGAATCGGAAACAGGCTCCAGGCTCCGGGCCATCAGCCCAGAGCCTGACGCGGGGCTCGAACTCACGGACCGCGAGATCGTGACCTGGCTGAAGTCGGACGCTTAACCGACTGCGCCACCCAGGCGCCCCTGTTGTTTTTTTTTAATTGAAGGAAACAATCAGGAAAGAAAGAGCTCTTGAAAACTGAAATGGAAATATATGGGAAGAATGAGAATATAGCAAACTGCCTCAAATCTTCAATAAGTTGTTGATTAAAACCATTCTCTAATTTCAACTAAAATCATTGTCTATCTTGATTGAGACATTTACCTTGCAAGGGGAAGTCACTTTCCTATATGCTTGATCTTTATCATCTATCACTATCTCCAGAGTTTTAATTACTGTTAGGTCCCACAGTGGGATGTGTCGATGTGTTTAAGTCAGTAAAACTCACTTAAGTTGGAAAGACATTTCCACCAAAAGAATTTCAAGACATTGATGATTACAGTAAACATCAGGAAGATACATGTGAAAATTGCTTCAGACAGTGTTAAATTTTATAGAGAAGTGTACACTTTTAGAGTGGGTTGTGGTTTGTTAAAATATTATCAGATTCTAGATTGAATGTTCTCAGTTAAACAGCTTAAAGTATTTCTAAATTGTCACCTTGATTGTTTGACTGAAACCTGGGCTCTGTAGTGACCTAACCTAAATGAATTTAAAATGCCAGAAGTCCTTGGTATATTGTGGAAATAAGGATGTAGAAACTTTGATGCTAAAATAGAGTTATGCATAACTCTTGTCTCCCCCTTCTGATCATGACCCTGAGAAGTACCTTGATTAAACTAGGAAGGCCGGTGTCTTTGAAATGAATTGTAGTGGCTGTTCTCTGTAAGCCAGTGTTGCTTAGTAGTTAAAATCTGTTGCCTCATTTATCAACATGAACTTAAATGGGTTCCTTATCTTCTAGGTGCCTTGGTTTGCTCATCTGTCAAATGGAGGGTAGCAGTAGTAGTAGCTACCTCATGGGGATGTTATGAGAATTATATAAATTAGTATTTGTAAAACACACAAAACAGTTATTGACATAGTAAACACTATATGAGAGTTGTGAAATAGAATCTTCTGATCCGAGGTCAGAAACATTATCCATTGCACCACTGGCCCCCTTAAGAGTTGTGAAATAAAATAATCAAGTTTTGGACTTCTGCTTCAGCTCAAGATGGAGTATCAAGTACCAAATGTATCTGCTCACCTGAAACAACTCAAATATTGTATAAACTATATGAAAGAAACTACATTCAAGCCATTGAACAACAGGCGACAAAGGGCAGTGATCACTAAGAAATGAAAAACAAACAAGGTGAGATGATCCCAGAAGGTACCCAGATCCGGATCCCAGATCCGGAAGGTGATCCCAGGAAGAGCCAGGTGGACTTCTTCAGTTGAGGTGACAGAACTGTGACTAGGGAAAACAAGGTAGCTAGAAGGTGCAGGAAGGAGTATCGAGAGAAGCAAGATGCACACAAAGACAACTCCAGACAGCTGCACAGGGTCACCCTCAAGGACTCAGCTGAAAACAGATCAGCAAGTGCAGATGAGGAAACCATTCCAGGATGAGGAAAGACATGACTGAAAGGATTAAAGGGAATATGGCTCGAAGCTCACACAAGGCAGAGAGAATGCTATCAAATGGAAACATGGATCTACATAAAGGTATGAGGAACACTAGAAGCTCTTAATACATGATTGATTGTAATTTTTTTCTCTTATCTCCTGCATAGTCAACTATTTAAAGTAAAAACAACAGCAGTGTGTGGGAGGTTTATATATAGAAGTTAAATATAAATAGTAAGAACATGAAGACCTAGAAGGGAAAAATGGAAGAATAAGATTCTCCTAACTTGAAGTGAACGTGATGAGATGAATATATATCATCAAACCCTAAAGCAACCACTTAGGTAAGGCAACAAGTTAGAGCTAGTAAGTCAACAGGTAAAAGACAATCAAAGACTCAATCCAAAATGAAGCAATAAGGGGGGTGGGAATAATGGGTAAAACTAAATATAAGATCATAAACCCTCACTCCCATTTCTGCTGTTTTGTCATACTAGTTTTTAGTCTCTTGGAGAGTTCTAAACATTTATTTATTTTTATTTTGCCTAGCAGTACAAAGGATTCAGAGTAGGTGGGCTCAATGCAAATTTCTACAACTCCACTGTTTACTATTTATAGTCGTTTCCTTTTTTGATCCTGGTGTAATGGAACAGTGAAGTGAAAATCTCTTCTTGCTGATATCCCAAGTCTCCTTATTGTCACCAGTTGATTTTTGCTACTACCAATCCAGGCAGAGGGGAGGTTTGACTTTGGGCTACATTTCTAAGTCTTACTACTTTCATTTCTATTACCTTCTATTCTCTTCCTCAGGCATGGTGTATTTTACTTCACTGTCTTCATTGGAACTGAAGCAAACCAAAATAGGACCAGATACAAGTAAGCAAATTAGAACACATGGTGTGTTTATTGTCAATCTTTTATCTGTCTTGGCCACTGCTATTTCTCCAGAACTTATAGCACTCATACGAGTGCTTAAAGCTGCTGAAGTAATTCTGAATGAATCCATGAATCTTAGATAATATAGTTCATGTATTTCCAAGGTTGTAAATTCTTTTTCAGGCCTTGTAAATTTGTGGTTCTTACTCTACTTCTCTCTTTGGAAGAAAGAAAGAAACATGAATTTTAGTTTAAATATTCAGATTCACATTACTTGTATATATGCAGCCATGCGATCTTGGGTATATTGTGTAACTTCCCAGAGTCTCAGCTTCCTTGTTTGTAAATAGAGACTTGTTAAAAGATTAACTTAGATATATTAAAAATCTCAAGAGTTTATCAGGGCCAAAACCTATGTGAATGTGGTAGTACCAAACTGGAAGCAGTTAGGGGCACTCCATGGACAGGAGCTATTGGGAACATTTTCATACAGAAAAGGCAGAAGAAAGCAAGGAAATTATTTGATTGGCTACAGCTAAGTGTCGGCCTTATTTGAAAAAGCCTAGTTGTCTGTTATCACTTGTCCTTAGGTTTTTAGTTCTCAACCTTGAGGCATTTATAGGCTTAGGTTTCAGTGTGCTTACTAGGCTGCTAAGGTATCAGAACAACCCCGGTCTAATGGCTTCTTTAATGAATTTAACAGAGCACTGTAATTACCTTACACAGTGGATGGAAGGGTTAAAGATTATTTTCTTAAATGCCAATGGCAACCATGAGTAAAAACAACAATAAACATGTCCCTTTTACAAATATTTTCTTATTCCCCGGTCCATGAGAGACTTAGAAAAAATAATGTGTCCTCATTCTCCTGAGACACTAAGACAAAATTATGTCAATTTCTCACTCTCTTGAGTTTACAGCTCACTGCACACTTCAGGTTCCTTTTAATGTCCAGCTCTCCATATATTTTCTAGTTGTCCCATTAATGTAATACCTTCTACCTTGTGGTTCAGAGTTAGCTTAATTAACTCCGTTCTGGGTTTACCTATTTGCTGACTCATTTTATCTCTTACGATCCCCCCACTCCCCCCGCCCCGTGCGTGCGCGCGCGCACACACACACACACACACACACACACATACACACACACAATCCTTTTACTTTGCAGGTGGTTTCAACGTATCTCTTCATATGGTTATTTTGCATCATTGTAGACTCATAAAGTAGCTCCTTTTAGTTCTTCAGAATGGAATATTCATTCATCTTTAAGCATGAATTTGACAGGTTATGGCCGTCAAACCTGCAGGTTTTCAGGTTGATTAAGGGAATCACTCTTAAAAAAAGTTAAGGTCTTTCCAACAGTGAAGATAGGAATATGGGAGCTCGTGATATGAGGGAAGTTAGAGAATGAGGCAAGGAAACACACTAAGCACATAGAGAAGAGAAAATGGAGCTAGTTCAAGAGCTTTCACCAGCACAGAGGAGAAGATTGGAGATCCAAGAATGGAAAGAGAAGAAACTATTGGAGGAGTGCAGAACAAATATTTCTGCATGGCTTCTGATTTCTTTCTCAAACATCTAAAGAATACTTCAAGTTTAAAGTTGTGGGTTGTGTCCAATAAGGAAAGGTTCTGCCAGGCATGATTTGAAATTGTGACTGGAAATATATATAGAAGTTCTATTTATATAGATTCTATAGCTAAAGTTGAATGGAAGGAAACTTTAAATAATTTGTGATTGCATGGAAGTAGATCTTAAATAATATGGAATTTCTGCCTATTACAACATTAAAGGATTAACCTAGAAATGTCAATAGAATTTTTATTGGCTTTTCTGTAGGGCATAATTAAGCCTAGAAACTTTAACTCAAATGAAAATGCATAATTTTAGTGAATCAATACCCAAAAACCATTTCCATTTTCTTCTTTCCTTAAGGCATTATTTCTCAAAGTATTGTCTACCACCTGCCTACTATACTTTGAATGTTTGTTGAAAATGTAGATTTCCAGACCATACCTAGGTCCTACAGAATCACTGACCTAAAGCATAAGGGAAAAAATGATTCCACAATTAAATTTGAGTGTGATACTCAAAATACCCAAGATATCTGACTGTTGAAACACTGAAGTCACACTTGGTTTAAACTATTTTTAGGGGCGCCTGGGTGGCTCAGTCGGTTGAGCTGCCGACTTCGGCTCAGGTCATGATCTCGCGGTCCATGAGTTCGAGCCCCGCATAGGGCTCTGTGCTGACGGCTCAGAGCCTGGAGCCTGTTTCAGATTCTGTGTCTCCCTCTCTCTGACCCTCCCCCGTTCATGCTCTGTCTCTCTCTGTCTCAAAAATAAATAAATGTTAAAAAAAATTAAACTATTTTTAGTTTAGCAAGTGAGCAAAACATCATATTCTACCTCTAATTATGCTAGCAGGTGTTCACCAGATAATCAACTTGACTGGAAATCCATCACGGGTTTACACAGATTGGGTGAAAGTGATTAGGTTTAAAATTGCCAGCTTAGCTATCATAGGGGAGAGGAGTATAACAAAAAACAGGGTTCAGTTAGAGCAGTATTTGTGGGGTGAAGGGAAGACCTGCTTTTTTTTCTCATTAGTTTTATTTCAAGTCAACACTTGATGGGCATAAGGTAGGGGCATATGTTCAGATATAGTTACACAAGCTTTGTATAAAGATTGAATTCCTAATGAGACAAAGAACATTACTAGATACCTGAGTGTGGGAGGATTACAGAAAGTTAAAGACTGAGTATTTGAGTTTATAATTCTGCCCTCTTGAGCTAATGGGAGTAAGCCTGTTTTTCAGATACTTAAGGACAGAAAGCTCTCCACATTTGTCCAAGTCTCCAAGTGAGACAGTCTTAGTTAAGGCAAGCCTTTTAAATATAATATGGTTTTCAATATTTCAGCAAATATTTATTGAGCACTTATTCTCTAGACACTGGGAAAGCTGATGAAAAAGAATGAAAAATCTTGCTGATCTAGAAGAGTTTACATTTAATGGAAAATACACCATTCCTGGTTGCTCCACTCTCTTAGTTGGATCAGAAAACAATATGCTAAAGGTAGCATTACCTTTGTTCTGGACATACACCTCTATTAGTTACTAAACAGCGAGCCTCATTGGCAACCATACAAACATTCTGTCTCTATTAATCTTATGTTTAGTTGTTGAAGTTCAAAAATTAGAAGATCTTGACAGAACAGTCTAATATAGTCTGGAGACTAGACTTGCCCCAAAAGGCAATACAAATATTGAGGGGATTCATCAAGTAATACAAGGTGAAAGAGAATACAGTCTATTCTTATTTGAATGGTTTCCAAAGTGTCTTAGTTAGGGATTATTTGATTCCAAGTAACAGAATCCATTCAATGCAGCGTAGAAAACTAAAGGTGAATTTATTAGGACGAATCTGTGTCTCACAGAGCAAAATGGCAGCAACAAAGGATTCACAGGGTACTAAATTTTGGCTCTAGCAAGTCAAGACGGCACACTCTCCAGTTTATGCTCTGTACATACGCACATGCCTTTATTCTCTCTGCTCATGCACTTTCTTTGCTTTATTAAATAAATGACTAGTCATTCTTCAACTTCATG